>NW_021132045.1:0-143683 GCF_004193835.3 Ostrinia furnacalis | reverse complement strand
TCTTCATCTCTTCATCCGCAACAGCAAAATTATCGTTATCACCTCCAAAGGATGGTGGGCGCCAGCTGTCTTCAACATTCCCGGTATTAAGCACCCCTTGGGGCTCTTCACCATTACTATGAAGTGGCGTTAAGGTAGATGAGCAAGGAGAGTACGCTGAGTCAGACGGGACTCCTTTTTTCAAAATCGTGTTCACATTTTCGTTGGTAGATTGAACTAATTGACAAAGCTTTTCGAGCAGAAAGTTTTGTTGCGCCATAAATTCGCTCATCCTGGGTTCTTTAGAGACAGGTGATTGGACTGGACTGTGAACTCTCTTTGAAGCTCTGGTACTAGCGATAGACTCAGATTCAGAAGCGGGAATGTGGTCTCCTCTTAAAATTTTTGAAGCTTCATGTCGCGGTAACAATTCGCCTTTAATTACTGAGCAGCGACGCCAGTCGCCCGGCGCAACAAGTCAGCGCGCGCGCCGCTAGGTGGGGGTACGGTCGCGCGGGGAGGGTGTTGAGGTAGGGATATCGTGCTGTCTCGCTCTAAAATCCAAGGTGTTATCTCACACACACTTAATAGTGGGTCAAGCGTAGCTCGGACACCTAAATAACTAACATTACATGACCGACTTTTAAATATTATTATTATTATATTGATAACCATTTTTAAGATTAAAAAAATATTAGTTACTCGTATTTATTACACTAATGTTACCTGTTAGATCATCATTCTAAAATTGGCTAGTGTAATTTAGCGGGAAATTATAGATAGGTTAAGTTTTTTTTTTGCTTAATTAAACATGCGATAGTACCTAAAAAGAATAAATCCAGACATTCATACGTCATTTTAAAGTTGCAAGTATAAAAAAACTCCTTAATTTTATTTTATGAACTCTCGTTGATGTCTTTTGAACTTGCCAGAAAAAAAATCAAAAAATACTTTTAAGTTCAAATCAATGACTAAATTAAACAGTAACACACATAATTTATATATATATTAAACAGGAATAAAAATTGTATAGTAACACAACAAAAACTTTTCACGACAATAGATTTGCCAATAAAAATATTTTAATGACTTATAGCCAATGCGTAAATAATCGGTTACACAACCAAATCAATTTATTCTTCAGCATGTAGGTATTAACAATAAAGGATAAATACAAAACAGTTTTGTCATACCAACTCGGTATTTTCTGGCGAAACCGACCACATTTGATCCGCGTACGCTTCCGCGTGATATACAGACTGTATCAAATCATCTGGACAAAACCATAGACAAAACGGAACAATGCATCATCGGAAGTTTGTGATATAAATTGTAACTGGCCAGTAAGTGAGTTTTCAAAGAGGTGGCATTAACCAGAAGGCCTTATACAAATCAGTACCCGCGGTAACGCCTTAGCGGTTGCACGCGTTCTCTTGTGTATAGTACTAGAACCACATAAACTTTTGTCGTGTGTTTATTATTTACCGTGACAGTTTTGTGGACCTTTTTGGAGGGATAGCAAGTTTTAAAAGGACTCATTAAGAGGTAATGATCAATTTTACGTTTTTAGAGTGTTATGCAAATAACGACAGTCCACAAATTGTGTTAATATTATGTTAACTTGAGAATTCGGTGAAGTTTTGTGTGATGTGATAATTTTGTAATAGCCACTAGATTGACACGGCGTTGAAATATAGCCATTTTAAACATATTTTTTCAGATGTAAAGCACGTGCTTTGGTTTTTATACACCTACCTACATGAACGTTTTTTTAGTTAATTTGAAAACGATTGATTAGTTAATTTGATAACTGTTACTAATTTCGGACCTTCAAATACATTTTTCAAATATTATTGCGTTATTAAAGTAATACGAAATTCAAAATTTAAACTGTTAAAAGCTACTGTTAGCTTTTTTTCAGTAGGGGGTAGTTCGAAAATAAAAATGTAACGGACTTTTTCCTTTTGTATTTTTACATTTTCAGTTATTTGTGTGCACACTGTTGATATTTATCAGGTTTGACGAATGATTGAACATCTAATACGCTGCTTAGTATTGATAATGCGTCTTTAGCGATGTTGATATTAAAATACGCACGTATAGGCTAGTGTTTGATAGTAGTAGTAGTAATAAAGTACATATAGTTATTATTAGCTGTGTCTGAAGTGGAACAACCTTGGTGGTGTGCCGCCAATCTTTGCGCAAACACTCTTCGTCCAGATCGAACTGTCAATGACATAACGCTACCACATACATCAGTGTTTACCTACCTACATTATAAAAAAATAAAGCTAATTTGACCAGAAATCCAAACTAATAAAGATGCGAATATTTTGTCTGTCTGTTACGTTTTCGCACTGAAACAATTGAATCAATTTTGATGAACTTTGGTTAGATAGATAAATTATAGAATTAGATCTTGACCTTGGAGACGCTTAAGGTCAGTTTGGTCGTGATGGGGTATACCTCCACAATGAATCTGTATAGGGAATCAACTATTTCCCAATTAAGTAAGGGATGTAGTAAAACCCACCATAAATTAGGCAACAAATAAAATGTTTTTGAATTTTTTTCTGGTGGTATATTCAAATTTACGCAGATGAAGTAAATGTTGTGTTAAAAATTACGTAAAAACTGCCGTGAAGCTTGCAAATCTTGAATACAAATGTTTGGTTCCCATTTCACGAAAGTCAATTATTCACGAACCGTTATCCAGTTTCAGTCTCGAATTTGAATTACTTTAATGTAGGTAGTAAGAAAAAGCTTTCGCGGCACTGTACAGCGATAGTGCTGCCACCATTGCATTAGTTTATTTAGATTTACGTCACAATTATTAGTAAACTTACAAATCTACCTTACAATAAAATCATTAAAAATATCATCTACCTTAAAATATTTTTAAGCAATGTTATTTTATTAACCCATTTCATTACGTTACATGAAGGTAAAAGCTTTCATAATCATCGTCATCATTTCAGCCATCGGACGTCCACTGCTGAACATAGGCCTCCCCCAATGATTTCCACAATGGCCGGTTGGTGGCGGCCTGTATCCAGCGCATTCCTGCTATCTTTATGAGTTCGTCGGTTCACCTTGTGGGTGGACGGTAAAATTTTAACTTGTGGTTAACATTATGCAATATGGTGTAAATCATTATCAAATTCTGTATTAGGCTGGTTAAAGCACGTAGATACGTCCTTTAAGTCGCTTTTTCTCCAATTATTATAAGTCCAACTCAGTCCACTGTTGGACATAGGTTAGAAAATTGGGCTAGAACTTTTTGTGAGAGTTTTTTGAAAGAGTTAAGTATGTTAATAGTGTCACTTAACCAATTACTCATTACAATAAACTGTCAATCGTATATCCTACTAGAAATTGACATACGTCTTGTCATTTTAAGTTTTTGTTCTACCCGGAAAGGATTTTTTTCTTATCTTGTGTCTGTAATCGAAAGTGTTCTTATAACCAGTCGTTAAAAGGCCTGATTTGAGTTCGATTGAAGATTAGTTGATTGATTAGTATGTAGTTTATTTTTTGTGATTCTTAGCAAAGGAAATGCATAAAACGCCATTGTTAAAAACATTATATAAGTACATGAACATTACAACTCAAATCTGCTATAAAATAACTCTAGTTATTGTTTACTGTAATGTAACACATATTATTTTGTAAAATTGCAACATCTTTATTTAATTTCATTGTGGTATCTACCCTAAAATAAAAATAAAAATTATTCATAACAGGATAAAGTTGTAGAGTTCCGAATTTATAATAAAAAATATAGCGTTAAAATATTAAAATTACCTACCTTACAAGAGAAAATAAACAAAACCGTTATTAGTTTTTATCTGCCTACCTTCCCAAATAGGATCACCTTTTACTAGAACTATTTTAATTCCGTTCATCAACATTTTCCGGGTAGCCTTGTCAAGTCGTTGACACTTGCTCCATAATTGACATTTCGAAGAAATTATCTCGATTGTACACAAAGTAAAAGGTGCCAATTACAGGCGTATCCTTTATTTACACACGGTAACACTTATTGTGAGAGAAACAAAGACTGTTTTGCACTGACCTTAAAGTTATTATTGATATTGGATCACACTTCAAGCATAAAAAGTATATAGCCAATAGTAATTGTTATTAAACTTAACAGAATTTACACATCAACATTATGACATTTGTAAAAGTTGTCCTTTACGACGTAATTTCGTCCCGGATCAAATATACTTTAGATCGACCGAAAGAGCTTTATTTTTACTGTACAATGACGACCACGTAGTGAAACGAGACTGAGCTTTTAAAAAGCTCTTTAATGAGTAAATTAATAGTAATCAAGTTGCGTACTTTTAAAGTACTTATCTTCGCAAAGAACCTGAATTACTACTTTAATTATTTGCTATTTTGTACTTTAACTGAAGCAATCGATGCTTACAAGGGTGGTAAGTACATTTGAAAATGGTAAAGATTATTTCGATTTATTAGATTTTTCTAAATCATTATTAGAATTTTTTTAAATCGAACGATCGGTAAATTATAGAAAAGTGCCTACCTAAACGAATTCCAGGGATAAGTATCTAAACCAAGAAGGTTGTTACGAAAAACAGTTTAAAGCTGAGTTACTACACTACCTTAATTTTAACCGAACTATTACTTTAACCGATGTTTTGTATGACGTTTGACAGAAATTTGACGTTTGTTACGGTTAAAGTTAAGGTGGTGCAACTCAGCCTTGCTTTGCTTTTGTTTTTGTCTAACACCCTTGAGAAACTCATACAAGATTCCACCTCGGATGTGATCTCATTAATGGTTATAAAACCTGTTACACTTTCCATAAAAATCCGATCGCTGCCATCAAAATGACGCAAGATCGTTTGTCTGATTGACATAACCAGGTCAAATACTACTCAATCGCTTTAGAACATATCTAATGTAGAAAGATTTAGCAGGTCTGGTCTTTGGATATAGGCCGCTTCTAACCAGCAATCTGGAAATCATTAGGGGAGGCCTATGATCAGCAATGGACGTCCTATGGCTGTAATACCTACTTGTACTTAATCATAATGTTGATAATCGATGATGTTGATATGGGTCTATCCTTCGTTTCACCAATGCACGCACGCACATGGTAAAATTACCTACATGTAAATTATTGGTGAACTGACGACCTCATAAAGGTATCAGAAAGGCGGTGGATGCAGGCAGTTACCAACTGGGCAATATGGAAATCATTGAGGGAGACCTATGATCAGCAGGGGACGTCCAGTGACTGAAATGATGATAATGAAATGATTTGTGAAGTTACTTAATTGCACACACTCGAGTAAACCCACTGGGCACTCCTTACTTTGTGTTGTGACAGGCTCATATTATTAAGACCACTGTTTCAAAGCTTACAATAACAATAATGATCATTTAATAGTAGCTGCGAATATTGCAAGTTGCAAAACAAGATTATTATAGCTTACAAAGCCTCCTTTGTATTAGACTCATCTTTAGTTGTAGTGTAAATATATTAACTTATGATCTTCTTAAGTCCCAGTCCTCTTAAGAATCGATTCAGTGTTGATTAAAAGCTTAGAGAAAATCTAGTAAAGTTCTTAATGAGACAACATCAGTGACACATCTAAATATTATGGTATACTTAATCCCACGTAGCTTTAAATCACATTCGACTTGGTAACATCATATAAAAATACTTTAATGTGTAAACTTATCTAATACATTCCACTACTTGAGTAATGTGGGACTATCAACTAATTCGAATAGCTATGTAAACGACCGACGCTTTTGGATTTAATTATTTAAACAACTTTATATTTGGTCGTCGCGTTTATAAATAAAATAAGCATGAGTAAGAAGTAAAACGATAAAAGAATTAGTCTGCTTATTATTTACTTCTAATAAACACAAGCTAACATGTGTGGTGACGGCAGAGTAGAATAGGTACATGTGTTTGTCACCAACCCCTACTCTTCCCGCGGGTGTCGTAAGAGGCGATTTAGGAACTGCATATCAAACAGAGAACGGGCAGCGAGCGGCGCTCTCTGAAAAACATCAATCTTTTAAACTGCGATCTCCAACCCGCCTGCCAAGCGTGGGGATTATGGCAAAACTCTCCACTTTAGTAGAGGAGGCTCATAGTCCAGCAGTGGACTGTAAAGGGCTGTTGATGATGATGATGAAACACAAAAAATGTTTTTTCAAAATCTTCTTCAAAGGTACTAAATGACCGATGATCTGAAAGTTCGCGACTCGTGAGAAGTACCTGGATGCAGACCAGGGCAGGACCGGTCGTTCAAATCCTTGGAGAGGCTTTTGTCCAACAGTGGATGGCTTCTTATTGAAAAGAAACAAAAATATTATTTATTGACCTTCTTCATCCCAGATCCCCATCTGAAAACATAAATAAAACTTTAATAAGTGTGATTGGATGTCATTTAAAAACTTTGCCAACACAATAGTGACTGAGTTTCTTGCGCTGCTTCTTCTCAGCACTGGCCCATTTATTGTCCCGAAGCAGTGGTAGGGTTAATATTGGGACGTGTAAAAGCGCTTTTTTAAAGCCTATTTGCAAAAATAAATGAATTTTATGAATTTTATTTTTTAAAATTTATTCCTCCCCGCTTAATTCCTGCTGCTGTAAAGAAAAGAAGACTATCTAAATAACCTGGTGATGATCCAAAATAGGAGAACACACACCCAATCTATATTATGACATACACACTAATTGACAGCGATCAATCGACATCTCCTTTTATTGCAGTGACTAATACCTACAGCAACCATTTTGTTGACACTCGGGCTATGTAGATTTTACATCACTATTTGCCAAAATAGGAAAGATCTATGTTTGGTTTGAGCTCTAATTGAATGGTTGATCGAATTCACACTAACTCAATTAAATAAATAATTGGATATTATGGAATAAATAATTGGTACTTATTTTCCTTGTATTTATAATTGACATAATTATGTGCGCATCTGGGGGCACGGCAGTGCCCCCACCAAGTCGAGCAAAAAAGCGGCACGGCCGTACTATCCTTTTCTCGAAGCAATTCAGGCCATTTTCGACCGCCTGTAACTTCGTTGTGGATAAAACTAGAAGGCTGAATTTTCATTAGCTATGTAGGCATTGTAAAGACACGGTATATTTCAAATTTCATTCAATTTGAACCAGTAGTTTAAGAATTATAACGGGTAAAAGTTTCTTAATTTTGTCACTCACTGACTGACTGACTGACTGACTGACTGACTCACCGATCATCAAAATTCAGCAGATAAGGCACTTCTAGCAGACCTAGAAGCTTCAAATTTGGAATATAAGTAGTGTTTGGTGTATGAATCAAGGAAAAACTAAAATATTTGGGGGCACGGTAGTGCAACCGCTAAGTCTAGCAAAATTTTTCAATTTCGGTCCAGTTTTATAAATATTTAACTACTTACTTAAATAAGTTTGTAATATCTTATAAATATAAAGGCGCACAGTAGTGTCCCCACCAAGTCGAGTAAATTTTTTCAATTTTGGTCCAGTTTTCTAGATACATAACTGCTGTCTACAAAATACAAAAAGAAATGAGATCCCATCAAAAACAATACTTGNTGTAATACCAAGTCCCCAGGAAATCTTCTTTCATAAATATATTGACTTGGCCATCGCATGAAAACACGTGTAGATAAATTAAATTATTTAGTGCGATGGCCAAGTCAATAATTTATGTAAAACGTTAAAGATTTCCTGGGGCCTTGGTATTACATGGATCTCACAACTTTTTACCGTTAGAACAACTGAGTTGCGAGACTTGGTTTTTTGACAAGTATTGTTTTTGATGGGATTCCTTTTTTCAATAAACTAAACAAGTAAAAATTACATATTTTTAAGTACCGACTGTAATACATATTTTATCGTTTTATTAATAAAATCTCTGCCAAATCTTGGGTGTGGTAGGTAATTGGTATGACTATTCAAAAATACACAAAAAAATAGTTTTTTTGTAATAATTCTACTTAAATTATTTATTGAATTTACAAAACGTAATGTTTTTGTCTTTTTCCACTTATGTATTTGTAGGAAGCTTTCATACCATTATCTCCACGCCTAAAATTAAATCCTTTATTTATTAGATCATTCGAGATTATATTCATTATTTAAAATGTCATGGTGTCCGCCAGTGAATAATGTTTTATTTATCTAATAATTCCAAAAACATTATAAGCAAACGGAAAAAAATATTTCTAGTTTTCAAATGAATTAGTAGTCCGATCTTCAAAATGTTAAAGCGTGGGTAGTTTTATTGGACTGAGAACCGTTACACATAGAAATATATTTTTGTTATATTTATCCAAATGTCAACGAATTATAAGAGATTAACAAAAAACAATTTAAAAGATGCTGAGCCAAAGTTAATTGCTAGCTAAAGTGCATAATTTCATGATACGAAACTATTTTATTCATTAAGCGTAATAAAATCTAGGAAACACAAGAGCCCGAATGTAGATTATGTTGTACAGGCATAAAACAATTGATTTGACATTTTAATTTTGTTTCTGTAACCAAAAATAATCTATCTCAAAGTAAAAAAGTTACAATCTTTCAACTTCTTTGCTTTATGTCTACAAATTAACATAAATGCAAAATTTTGTTACTAAACCTTGCATCCAATGACTGTATTTGGTAAGAATTCGTGACATTTATTTCTTTTTAATGTTTAGCAAAGTATAAAAAATACATTAGAGCCGCTTGTTTCGTCTTAGTTGTCCATCATTGTCAAAATGTAACACAGTTACGCTCATTTTCTTTAGCTGGTTTTAGTATAGGGATATAGGTATCATTCTAGGAATGTGAGGAAGATACAGACAAAATAAGAAGTAGATTACAATGAACATTGCTACCCGACTTTCGTTCATTCATTTCAGACGTTCGTGGGCCTTTCCTAATGATTTCCGCAACGACCGGTCCAACATTTTACAAGAAACATTTCATTTTATTTTCATAATTCTCATATATACGAGTAGGTCTCTCCTGCAATTAGAAAATACATAAAAAATATGTAGTAGTACTTAGTCCAGTCAATGAATGCTTTAAAGACGGTGTAGAGAGAAATCCGTGGAACACAATTTCTCCCCGCCGGCTCAAGGGCTAAGGGCGGGGACTTTCACCTCCTAACTAGTTTAAATAAAGTCCCGAAGTCAGAAATTGTGTTCCAGGATTTCCATCTATGATGCTTTATTGACTGGACTATAGCTTTTGGCCGATCCAAATAAAACCTGCGACATTTCACGTGCACGAAAACTCGACCGCCACGCATTCACGGTCGCACATTCCGTGGGCCTGGGCTACATTGACAAGGCTGATTGATTGGTCGACCGCTTGCATTGATTCCGCTATAACTCGTTTAAGGACAAGTTCCTTAGTACCTTTAATCGGAACAGCAAGTTTATTTTTATCACACTATTATGTTATAGAGCTTTTGAAAAGCTTTTAACTTAGGACTGAAAATGTTTTTTTATATGAATTTGAAGAAAATACACATGTTTACTTTACTCAATAAATGTGTTATAAGTTAAACATTAAATAAGACTACTACAGTATTCTTCAAATAGTATTATTCTTAGGGCTGATTTTTCAATCGTTTGGTTGGTTTCAATAACTTTGGCACTTTGACATATTTCCCATACTGAAACTGTCAATGTGCCAAACTTATTCTTCAGTTAAAAATTATCCGACGATTGAAAAATCAGCCCATAGTGAAATAACTTACTTAATTCGAAGACATGGAAACGTGAAATAACATTAAACCAGCTTATTTCTCCGAAATAATTAATGTAAAGCTGCTTGTTTAAATCATAAATTGCAAATAACTTATGTTTACATACGAGTAATTACTAATGTTAAGTCAACATAAATAAATGTTGTCAATAGCACATAATAAATTATATACAGTATGTTGACAGTTAACACTGACATTTGAGACTGATTTAAATCCAGAGTAGGCCATTCTAGTTAGCATTTGACAGTTAGTCAGGCTTCGACCGCAGCAGTATGTGTAGGCAATTACATTATAGGTATTACTGGACAAACTGATTTATAGCGTTACGATAAAAGTTGATTTGATTAAAAAATGTGCGACTTATTATTGTCTTTATTGGAAAAAACTAGGTAACGGAACCAAATTAAAAATCTTCATTAATATTAGGGACTTTTCAGGGCAGTGAAATGTGTAAAATTGGTTTTCTGGTTTATTATGACAGATCTTATATTTTTGAAAAGCTTTTATTAGTAGTTAGTGCACACATACCGCAATTTATCACGCTCGTTTCGTTCTTAGTAAGTACAGTCCCCAGGATATTAGACTGATTTTTTTTATTTGTATAATAACAATGTTTTAAAAGCGTTTCATTGTACCTACTTTTTAATTTAATTGTTAATTGTTTATTTTTTTTTTGTTGCATAGGCGCCTTAACATTGCCACTGAGTTTAGCTTAACGTGCACTTAAAAATAAAAATATTATATCAGCTTGTACACTAGTTACTCATTGTTACTAAACAATAGACGCATAATTGCGATATCTATAAGTATCTTTGCACGATTTATAACGTGGCCTAGACAGGAAATAGTCTAGTTCCATAAAACATTTTATACTATACTATTTGCGCAGTTTTACTCGAAATATCTGTCGTTGGTATGATATTACTTACATTTAATTGCTGGCATGTTATTACAATCGGAAGTGATTATTATTTTTTATTTACCTACTCAATATTTACTTAGTCACAAGTTTAAAAAAACTGACCAATTATTAGTTTTATGTCCGTTTTCACCATCAATCCCTAATTTTTAAGTGACCCCTATGGAATTATGTTTTCGTAGGGGTCACTTAAAAATTAGGGATCGATGGTGAAAACGGGCATTAGACTCGCTCGCGTTGTTCACCTATTCAAAATACGAATAGGTTCCTAAACCTTGTTTTTCCACTTTCTTTTTCTTTTTGAAGGAAGGCATCAATGTTAGCTTCATGTCATCGTCTTTAAGCTACGTTACTTAAATTCATTTAGTAAAATCGTTTTATTACATAATAACCAGTTCACGAAGCTAAATAAAAAAAAAATGCACACACACTTTGATAATCTTGGTATTGGTACTCGTAAAGCGAACTGTTGCAAAATAGTAACCTCTCTTTCACCTTAATTACTGTATCAATTCCCATGCGGCGCGCAGCGAGTTTTTCTCACGGCTGCGCTGGCGCATCGCGTCGTGATACAGATGTTCTTAGGTAGATTAGAGCAGTAAAATTAAATGCTGAGCGTGCGAGGTCGCGAGACATCACTAGTTTCAGGAATTCAAGTACAGACGACAGCACACCAAGGTGCAATGTTGCATCTTAAAGCGAGGTTCAGACTAGCAATAAAATTTGCAGAAGTTGACTTCCGCAAGCTGTCACCGCTGTGTAAATCTTGCAGAAGTTGGCTTGCCACAGTTTTTGATTTACACAGAGGTAAACAGCTTGCGGAAGTCAACTTCTGCAAGTTTTATTGCTAGTCTAACCCTCCCTTTACTGCTATAATAGGCTACCTTACCGCCTCTGTGTTCTAATGGTTAGATCCAAAGGTCCCGGGTTCGATTCCAGTGAGGGCAAAATATTTTGGTGCTATTTCAAGTTTGTTGGCTAACTACCACCAAATTACCTAGGTAAATCGCCATAATAGCAGTTGAACCGAAATTGCTGTTTTGGTAATGCCTGGAGGTGAGATAGCTAGTCCCTTTATGGTTGAAAATCACAATGCAGACCAAAATCTTTCCTGATGAAATAGCCAGTTCCTTTCTGCTTGGAAATTAAAAAATAAAGTGCTCTTTTTAAATGTTTTGCATTTAAAAAGAGCACTTTATTGGAGTTTGGGTTTTTGGAGTCGTGATCAGCTCGACTTGGTGAGGGTTTTTGCACAATGCACAATGGCCGGCGGAATGCAGATTTCCATTAAATTGTATTTTATAAAATGATATAGTGCTTGACTGATAATATTTAATGATTTTCCAAACAATCAATCAATTAACTGATCCTAAAACCTAAAATACCTACTTTCCTAAATGAAGGAACATTAACGTCCATGAAACTATGGTAAAAAGGATAGGTATTATCACACTAACATTCAAATAACTCGAAGGGAATCGAATTTACACTGTTTGAACTGTATGCAACCACGAGACCAATAGTCGATGAAATGTTTTTAAAAAAATGCTAAGGATTTTAAAACAAAAAAAGTTAACTTTAGCAACTATGTTTTAATATTATACTGAATATGAAGGCAATTGGAAACATCATTTAATTGGCAAGAATAAAAATTAATAAATATGAAACTATCGAAGATACCAATTGCTAGCAGAATGTTTGCATGCAGATCCATTTTTTCAACATTTTTTTTCATTGTGATCTGAATTTGTAGATGATCTTATATATTTTATTTAAATGCTTCCATTTTGTGTCCTTCGAGGCAGATCGTGATCTTCGTACATTAAAATGCAGATACAAATATATTCGCAATGGAATTATCAGAGTATTAATAGTTAACCACTGTTAAAACAAATTAGTTTGTAATGAAATGCGCGAAATAAAAATATTATTTGTGTACGCCATTTAAAAAGGTTCGCTGGAGTAGTGTTTTCAAGTTCCATAATTCAGACGTTCATGGTTCTATTACTTTTTTCATAAGAACTGCACTTGAGCCTGATCATCACTTTCCATCAGGTGAGATGCAGGCCAAGAGCTTCCTTTGTGCGGATAAAAAATAAAAAAAATCGTTCATACAAAACACGATACTTAAACCTATGCAAAGACATTAAGTTACTGTCTAATCAATTATTTCAAGTTAGAGTATGGTTATGATTTATTTATCAAAGCTACCACTATTTGATATCAGGCACCAATTATTTTGAATCGTGAACGCTGTATCTCAAGTACAGTAAGTAAGCAAAATGTATCCATAATTTAACGTGGACAATAAAGTTAAATAATTCTACACAATGAGTAATGTAAGTGGCAACTGGCAGCCGAAACGTTGAGCCCAAACTGTATAAAATTGGACCGGCTTCACGACTCTAGCCTTTCGAGGCGAATGCCACGAGGTGGCAAGGATATCACGAAACGAGGGGAAAACCACTCGTAAACGACGATCGACTGTACTAAATAAAATACAATATAACAAAGGCATTTATTTAAAAACTTTACGTGTAGTCAGGTACTACGTTACCTGTGGTTAGGTAACTGCGTCTTATTTTATAATTTATTGCACAAACTGAAATTTGGACTTACGTATCCTACCTTATGGTTTAAAGCTTGTTGTTTTATTCAAAAGTAAAGTTAAACATAACTGTATTTAAAAAAAACATGTGTTATGAAACATGAAGTGCCGCGTCATTATTAACATTTCTCTCTCGTTTGTTCCAGATACATGTGAAGTGCCGCAGTGAACCAGTGTGTCAGTGCAGTGTCCTCTGTTCCGACCATGCGAAGACGCTCGCGCAGCTAGACGATCCCACGCCGCTCACATTATTATGCAAGCGCGGCCGTAATAGCCGCCCGTACGTTATATTGACATAGCGAGTTGACATTTGCCGCCAATGCCAACGGAATAAGCAATGGCACTAGCGAATTTCACGCTGGCGACGGCTGCCGCGGCCACGCCAGCCCTCATCCCGACCACTGCAGCGCCTCTCCGAGTCGATCTTGACGACTTACTCTACTCCCCTGAACAGGCCGAGTACCCACCTCAACCAGGCAACGAGCCTTATGCACCACCAGCTAACCAACAAAGGAGGTCCAAGCTCCGAAAACGAGCTGGCGCCGCTTACCTCCCACCGCCTAACCAGTACACTCATTACCCACACGACGACGTCCCACACAATCCTTATAACGGGCCGTTGCACGCGCAAGTGTATCAACACAACGCCCGCTTAGATGTACAAATACAGAACCAGCGAGTGCAGGAAGTGAACCCACAGTTTGATAACACGGGGCAGTATGTTCACGATCCGACGGGAGATTATGATTACGAGCAAAGGAGGCTGAACGCAAACGGTCCACAGCGGCCCTATGGCGGGTTCGCGGACGCGCCATACCCTGGTGCCACAACACCCCCCTCTAGTCTAAATTTCGATGTGAAATCGAACCAAAATGTAAATAACTTTAACTTCGCAAGTAGAACCACAACTGCCACGGCACCTCCACCTAGACCAATCGAAGCAGGAACAAAGACAAGTGGTGGTGGAGGCAGTAATACTCAGCCGCCTGATCGACCGCGGGGTTTCACAAAGGTGGAAACGGGAAGCTCAGGGTCAGGAGGCAAAACACAACTCCATGCGGTGCTAGACTACGATGATGACTATTATGACGATGTACCAGGACCAGGTAAGATTTTTTTATTAAAATACTTGTAGCTCTTAAGTAATAGGTACTGCATAAATTGTTTATTCCATTTCAAACTAAATACAGAATCAGACTTAAGCGCACACCCCAACATCAAACAGACTCTAATTTTAAATAGCACTGAGCGCTCGCTGCCAAACGAATTTGAGACAATTAACCAGTAGTTATGACTGGAAATATTTTATTGTTAACGTCAGTTAGGTTCACCTGACAATCCTAATATAACCATGCCCCAAGGTGGTCTGCTGGTCAGCCAACAATTAAATCCTGTTCATTGATCGTTGAAATAAATCGGCGCGCTGACACGCCGTTAGCCGATACTTATCACCAGACTTGTGGTAGCGCCATGCTCCAATTCTATCACAATCGGGCACGAATGATTTTGTTCCGATTTAAGATATTGATTTAAACGAGAGATCCAAGCCAAGTGGAGATCATTGGCAATGACAAGCTTGTTTAAAATGTCTACGTTTGTCTACGTCCAAATGTTGACTGAGAACTAATAATATAATTATTCACTGACCACAAGGATTTCTGGATATCAATAACAATGTATTTTGTTGACTTAAATCTAAATACCTAAGTAGCACAAATACCACGATCAATTTATTCATCACAGGTAATTGCTGAATTCGATACGATATTTTAGCCACATAACGTTTTAACTTACAATCGCTAGTGAGTACGACCACTGACCACTTCATGGCCACAGTAGTGTAATGACATTAGAGTTTTTGCTTATTCCTAAGAATAAACAAATTGTACTTTGACTAGCCAAGAAAATCAGCATCCCTAATCGCTTAAGTCTATATTATCTTGTCTTGAGACCTTCGATTACTTTAGTGCCGGATTCCAATGCCAACAGACAATAGTTGGCTTTGTAGACATGGACACATGGAAATGAATGAGTATCCTAAAACAGAGGCTAAACCACTCCTGCATTTAGTTCTAACGATAAACGGTGATTAAGAGCTCCCAAATCTGCCAAAACGTGATCAGTGGCATCAATAAAGATTGCAATCATCATATTAAATTGTTTTAACGAGCGTTATATAGAACAACGTTTTAGACCAATGCCACCGTGTCTTGATAGGACTCACCGAGTTACGTATCATCAAATTAAAATCTTCCTTATTACTGAAGGTAATTTCGAATAAGAGGCATCATACTTCCTATGCAAAATTGCTACTTATTACGCATTCAATTCATAAATAACATGACCTAAACGATAAACTCTTTTTCAGACTCATGCAAATATTTTGATCAAACATAAATCGAATAGCTCATTTGTGTTGCAAGATTTGTCTTGAGTTAAATATTGAGATAACAACAATATAAACACTAAAGATAAGCTTCATCCCATATGCCGAAATGTTGTCTAAACCACAACATTAAAACCAAGAGGGTTGTTACTTAACAAACCGGGCTTGAAGTGTCAGTACTAAACGCCATTAACATAAAGTTTTCTGACTGCAAAATTACTAATGTCTTCACTCGCTATGACCTTGGTTTCACTTACACAGCCATCAGTTAGACTCATCTTCAGATCACAAATTAAGTATGGAGTAAACTTAAAGAGAAGGATAGAGTTATTTCGTTAAATTCCTATTTTAGCTTTTGGTAGTAATTAATATTGTTGGTAGTACCATTATTAAAGAAAAATTCAATAAAATTAAGGAATGGAGAAATGCGCCCCTGTTTGCAATCATTTTCTGGCGTAAGTCTTGAGTATTTAAATACGTGACATATAACACGTGCGTACCTATCTTAAGTTTTGAGAGATAAATTCAAAATCGTTTAAAATCGAAAAGTAATCCTTGATAAAAAAAAAAACTAATGCAAAGACCGAAGGTTCGTATATTACCAACCAATACAAAAAAGAAGATCTCAAACCATCATCAGATGATCGCATTACATCACCCACACACGTATTAACTTAGCAGCAAGTAACCTTGACCTACTTGGGGAGAAAGCATTTGTGAACTTGCAGCTTGACGGTAAAGTTGCGTCATGGTTTGAACATTATTTACCACTTTGTTTTCGTGTTTGTACACTTGGATTCTCATCGGTATGAGCTTCAGAACGTAAACGCACCACGAATAAACAACTTTCGATTTCGTAGCGTTCATTGTACGTTCGTTAACAAAGATATTAAAGTTTTTGAATGAGGCGTTTGGAGTTTTTGGAACTTTTTTTCTTGCGTAGTGTTATCGATTAACTGTTTTGCTTAACTTGACGTAATTTTATCATTGCTTATCGTTTGCCTCCTGTACCATAAAAAAACTTAGTACTCGTAGATAGTTATCTTATATTATGCGGTAATTAGAATTTTGACCAATTTTTCATCTAATTTTATAAACCTAACAGAGATAAGAAATAAAATAGGTATAAGAAGGTTACGGGATAATCGTTACTTTCTAAGATTACTGTTAGTTGATCTTGAGAGAAGTTCAAATAGTCCCAATCTACACCAAAATGAGTTAGAAGCGCATCAGATAATAATGGGAGCAGTTCCTTAACTTTCTCTTTCATCTAGACTAGAGGATATTGGAAGTGCTGTCTGGTGCATTTATATACCTGAATACTCCCAAGTATTTGAAATTTTCCTGCTTGGGAAAGTTTGTATCTAACAGTTTCAACACTCGTCTCGTCAGCTCGTAGAATCGTCTCTTTATCGTCTCCAGAACAGGTTTGTCAACGTGTACCGATGACATTGTTTATGTAACAGTGTCGTAATAGGGAGTAGGCTTCGCAACATCATGAGAATACACTTTTTCCCCGTCCTCTGAATTTATGTGCGGTGCACGCAAAAATGACAGATCTAGTTGATTTCTTCGGAATGCCCCATCATTGTTTCGTTGTGTGATCTGGAATAATGAATTTCAATCGATTCTTCTTCTGTAGAAGGTTGTAGTGCGCAGGAATATTAATAAGGAGGAAAAAGTGTAAATTCCCGGTCGCTTAGAGTAGTGAACATTTTGTAACCTGACCCCTAATTTTCACTTGACACTATCTAACTATATTTACTCGTAAAAGGTGGTCTAAAAAAATGTAAGATCTACAGGGTTTAATACACATTTGGCCAAAGTTCCAATTCGGAATGACGGAATTAGTAGTTTTGAATTTTTCGTGTTTTAAATCATCTTATTGCCAAACCTTGATACTTACCTACCTTACTCTTAAATCAAAAATATAAAGACAATTTTGGATGGCTGTGCACAGATTAAAGTTTATTTCTCTTTCGAATGTTAACGGTATATTAATTCAAATGAATCAACGCTTTAACATGTAATACATTATGATGATATGGGGTATTAAGAAGGGTATACCAAGTGTCAGGCTAAAAGCATTAAAAGTAATGATCTTGTATTTTCGCACTTCACTCATACAAATGAATAATTATTTTGCTTCAACGTGACACTGAAAAGCCTATTACCATTCATTCTGATGAAACCAGCCCTCTTCTTTATGATCTCTCAATTTATGTTATGTTACTTTCGATATGTTTCCTTGAACTTTTTCTCTCATTGTTTCTTTTTATGTCATAAGAACCTTTCATACCTTATTGTTCAGCCCTGCCAGATAACTAAAAGTTTTATTGATCAGGAACCATCGTTGCTTATTATTAGATCGTTATTAAAAATTCTAGCGTTAAGAGCTAAGTAGCTCAGATGGAAGAGCAATCGCCCGGCAAGCGAAAGGTCGTGGGTTCGATTCCCACCTTAGGCAGTTCGATTTTTTCAAGTAGGTACCTACTATACTCGTAAGAAATAAGTTCGGTGTTTCAAATCCTTTTTCCGACCACGAACCTCCTAATTTGACTAATTAAATTGTTTCTTCTTAGTCTTTTCTTTTGTGAGCATGACGCTACACCGATACTCCTAATCGATCGATTTTATGGATTCTTGTTATACCTATTGAAGATTTCTAAGAACTACAAAATTTTGTTAATTAGTTCGAACGCTTTATTCAACCTCTTCAAAATAATTTGCCTTTTTATCATCAACTTAACCTAATCCATTGTCGTTTTGCTTCAATTTATTTGCATAGCAATTGTTAGTTAAGCCCGTACAATGACCAGCGTCGCGACTGGACCTTTCAAATACCGACCTTACGCTACGACCAACCAGTTTCTTTGTGCCCGACTTATTTCAATTGCTACGGTGCGCAGAAATGTGCTTTCCGAATGAACCTGGAGACGTATTTTTGGAACCATTAGAATCTTATAACACAAATCGTACTTACACGAATTCGTGTGAGTTGGTATTCAAATGCTTTTTAACCATTTGAATTATGTAGTATTTTTTAAATGTTATCCCTCTCCCTTTCCTTAGATTTTGTTATGAATGAGATAGATAATTATATGAAATAGAGACACACTACAGAGACAGACATGGTTGTCGTCATATACTTCCGTTCCGTAAGATCAAGCCCATTGATCAGCAATGAAACTTTTTATGATCAGAACAGAAAGATGACAACGATCATCTGTTCATTAACTTTCTGATCATCAACTATGCTCCAATCTTTAGGCAAATGATGGAAGTTCAAATTCTTTCTCTTTCTCTTCTTCTATTCGAATTATGGACAAATCAATAAATTTTTGTTGACCTTACTGCCTTACATAACTTCGTACCTTCTTACTCACAATATTCGCCTTTTTGGATGAATGCGCATGTTTTTCTGTTTACGTCGTGGAGGATATCCTCCCTTTGTGAATGAGGTTGCTTAGTAACATTGATTTTAATTTAAGTTTTATGTAGATATTGAATTACTATGCGTCGGTATTACAGAGAAAGAAAATCGTATCAAATTGAAAAAACATTATCTTTCGTGGCATGCTCTCTTTACATACATTTAGAAAAATATAGATTTCTTTCTCGTAACGTTACATAATTAGGGCTAGCTAGTGCGAACCAATAAATTCAAATTGAAAATTAATTCTACTCCATTTTAGTTGCATATGGCATTCGGCCAAGAAAATGTTGCGCAGTAAAGTGCCTCACTCCTTTTTTCTGTTTTCCTATCTTACTTCTGATCACTTCTTTTGTCTTTCTTACTTCTGATCAAACAAATGACGTTCAGTGGTGGACCAAGGCCTCCCCCAAGGATTTTCATAACGACCGGCCTTGCGCTACCCGCATCCAGGTACATTCCGCAACCTTCACCAGATCGTCAATTGTCGTTGTCGATTTGACTGAAACGAACTTTTGATCACTCATTTTGGTTAGCTTTCTGAGTAACAGAGTTACGTTCTTATTTGCAAGGTTTTTCTGGCTAGCTGCATCAAACGCTTGTCCATGGAGAAGCAATTTTTTTTGCTTTTTTCTTGTTAAGAAAGAATATCAAATATCAATTAAAATTTTACCTACTGAAACGAACCTACTGTAACTCTTCTCTACTATGATCACTGTAAGTTTGCATTCCGTATAAATATAAATAGGTCACAAATCAATTTGCAAAGTTAATATTTATGAACTCCGATCAGTTCTCTGAAATCACCTGTTCCGCATTATTATAATCAAATGATTATTTAATTAATGACAAACTGGATAAATTGGTGTCATAGACAAATCTTGCATCGGAAGCTGGGATGGAAATTAGAACAAGTTTTTAAAACTTGTTGTTCTATTTTGATTAAATTCACTTGTGAACTTCTACAATGTGGCCTAACTGGTATTCTGTTTTGGAATTTCCATTCAATAACTTTTTTACTATAGTAAATTCAGAAAACCCTGCGTGATCGAATCAGAAATGAGGAGATCCGTAGGAGAACCAGAGTGACTGACATAGCCCGCAGAATCGCTTAAATCAAGTGGCAGTGGGCAGGTCACATAGCTCGTAGAGCTGACGGCCGCTGGGGCAGGAAAGTTCTTGAGTGGCGACCACGAGCCGGAAGACGTAGCGTAGGCAGGCCTCCCACTAGGTGCACCGATGATCTGGTGAAGGTCGCGGGAGGCGCCTGGATGCGAGCGGCGCAAGACCGGTCTTTGTGGAAATCCTTGGGGGAGGCCTTTGTCCAGCAGTGGACGTCTTTCGGCTGAAACGAACGAACGAAATTCAGAAAACTAATAAGGTACCTATTTTATTGCACTCAAATATTCAACCTTATGTAAGTACCTAAACCATGTTTATCGAGAGTAAATATTTATGCAATAAATTAAAAGGACACCGTGGAGGAAGTAAATAGGTAATGTAAATATTCAATAAACTGGTCTGTCAGTTAGTTTAACGGCAATAAACGCAGACGTGTACCTATTCTTATGAAAATAGCCTGCTTTTACATGTTTTATCAGAGTTCCGTGGTAAGATGCAAAATTAACCCATCGATGAATGATAATGCAATAATAAATTATTATGATAACATAGCAAAACATTTTTTATTATACTTTTTGTTTGGAATTTTCTATTTCTTACGAAGTATAATTAAATTAATGACCTAACAATGCAGCATTTCCATGTTCTATAATAATTTATGATAATAAAAAGTGTCTCTTAATTATGTATTAAATTGCTCGGTTCTATCAACACGTAGATCAAACTGAAAATTATATTGCTAAGAAAGGATTTTTCGAAATTCATCACCTAAGGGGGTGAAATGGGATCCAAATTATGCTTTGAGAAACAAAAGCAACGAGACAGAAAAAGCTAGTTTAGCCATATGATGTTAATGAATGCGCTAATAATTTAGCCGTTTCTAGCTGTCATTCACACAAAAAACACTTTCAAAACCCAAATTCAACCAGGAAGAAAGGTCAACCGACAGCCGACGAATGAGAGACGGCCTTTGCATCTTACACATCTTAGTAGCACCTACTTATAGAATTAGTGGTTTCGTAACCTTTGACCTGTGCAGACGCATTCGTGTTGAAATGACGTTTCAACGAACGCGCGAGGTGAGACGGTCAAAACAATTTGATCAAATACGGTGAAAATAGTGCTAGTGGAACCTTGACATTAAATATTTCGTGAAATTGTGATAGTACCTACTTTTTGTGAGTGACTAAGATAGGATCTAAATCTGAATTTGCAATGTGTGATTGTGTGTGTAAGTATTGTTTATTTTGTGTGGCCGTGAGCAATTTACCTACATACTTAGAAGGCACTTTTGATATCTCAACTGCTGTAGACTAAATGGATATTGCGACAAGCTACGTGTCATGCATGACATCTTCTATGACTAAGGCGTACCTCCTTGCGAAAGAAACCTGAGGGAACACGCATAGCTAGTGGATAGTCAGGTCAGCGAGATACCATTCCACTAAGCCTTATGTAGCCCCTACCACAGACACTTTTCTTCCTCTGTGAAAACAATAAGGTATCATTTACTTATGTCATTGCAAGATCAACAAATAATTGCGTAGGCGACGTAGGAGTGGCTATTTTCATAGAAGCTTTTTCAAATCCTTGTCAGACGTCCCGCCTATCTTACACAATAACTTCATCCACTGAACCTCAGGCCTACCCATCTGGCCAAGATAGGCCACATCCTCCATTTGACTCTAGTAAATTAGAGACGGTCGTGCTCCTGCAATGGAAACTAAATAAACCTTGACTTACTTGACTTAAGGTCCTATGTCCCCTAGATGGGGCAGAGGGCGTCCACAACAGTCCTCCATCGCGTTCGGTCTTGAGCTTCGCGCTTGATCTCGCTCCAGGTCTTGCCGATTTTCTTCGCCTCGTCTGCTACAAATAAACCTGAGAATGATGTTTTTTTATTGGAAAACACAACAGATTATAATTATCATTTACTTAGATTAATACTAAATTTACAATGGTGTTGAGCCAGAAAGTAATCCTTTAGCGTGTTAGCGTGTGATGATGATGATAAATAAAGGAATTATGACCTGACCACTCTAATTGCTTACATTTCAGATTCTGGGCAGCCAGCAGTCACGCCGCTGCAGGGGCCGATACTCCTGCGCAACGGCACCGTCCCAGTAGTGCCGCTCACCTCCTACCCCACAGTCAACAATGGCTCATTCTACCAAATACCTGTAAGTTTGCCATCCATGTATGTATATCTATAAAAGTGAGAGGTCACTGACTGATTCACTCACTCATCACGAAATTTCAGAAACTACAAGTGCTAGGAGTCTCAAATTTTGCATGGAGGTTCCTTTTAGAACGTAGGTGCTCACTAAGACGGGATTTTGCAAAAAACAATTGGGGGTAAAACGGGATCCACGCGTACAAAGTCGCGAGCGGTCGCTAGTATGTTAAATAACTATGTTTGATGAAAGGAGAAAATTGGGGATGAAATTGGGAAATCTACGAGTGTCATTTCTCTCTCGGTTACATAAGCATGCCTTTGGCAATATAATGTGACTAGACTTCAATAGAATGTAAATAATGTAACGTAAAACTTCGATCAATCACCTCAAAAAAGGGCTTTTCATAATGCCCCTTCATGGGACACATCCAAACACATTAGATCCCATAAACACATTAATTATAGAAAATTACAACTTCTCCAAACTTTTCGGCGTCATCTTGCATGCTCAAAGAGCTTGACTTGACATTTCCTAAACTTAGGATATAGCACATTGAAAATTATCTGTTCTAACACGTGGACTGTTTATTTAACTACTAATGTTAGCCAATTGGCAACACTGTTGTGTACTTTAGAGTACAATGTAAGTATAGTCACGCCCATAAACGCCTTGAATAACGCCCGTATTCACAAACGATGCTTGCTTAAGTGAAGCAACAAATCGAACGCACAGCGTTGAATAGAGCTCCGTGATTGGTTCGTTTCTCACCCTGTGCATCCATGCGCACTGTGAGACCTCATATGTTTGTGAATACGGGCATTAGACAACTTTTAAGTATTAAGGTAAGTGCCCCCTACTTCGGTATATTAAGGCTCTTACGACTTTCACAATTTATTCAAAAATAACCAAGCATGATATCAGTATGAAAGCTTTTGTATGCTAAACTTTGGTCTTTTGACAGTAACTTAATACATAAATTATAGTTATATTGTTTGAACTTTTTTTAATATTAATTGTTCTGCGGACCTCTTGTTTGGATCCTGTTTCGTGATAAAATTTTGCTCTGTTTCTAAGTTCGTGAACTCATGTCCCCTATTTCGGGATAAGTTTTACGCATCGAGTTAGGATATTTTAATAATGATTAAGGGTTTAATAAATTTAAAAACGATAGTATAATTTTAGAATAAAATAATTCTATGAAATTGACGATATTACTTACCTGAAATATTCATGAGAAATAATATGAGTCTGTCTAGCTAGGTAGTTACGTACCTTCGTATAAAGTTTTGATTTATTATTCTAACAATATGTGAAAATATTTATATAACCATCAGAAATATAGGGGGCCTTACCCCCCCCCCCCCCGTACCCATAAGATTTAGAATTTTTATTTCTAACGATTTATGTGAAAATATTCATACAAGTCTAAGTTTAAAAAATGAGGGGGGGGGTATTATTACCCCCCACCCCTGGAGCTGCTTCAAGTGAGGGTAGTCCCCCCTGAAAATAACCCCATATACGCCAATGACTCATAATAAAAATTAATTAATTTATTACTTAGGCAGGTAAGTATTAAAAACTAAAAAATATGTCGATTTCTTTGATGTTATGTGTCATACAAGTACCTAACACTATACATTTATATATCACGAACTTGGGAAAAAGTAACAATAATTACGGTTCCTTGTTTCGTGATACTGATTAGGCAAATTCCCCAAGTAAAATTCATGGATTCAAGTCAAATTGTGTCAATTAACTATTATCTATCCCATATAAAATACAAATAAACCAAGATAAATAAGACGAATCGAATTAAAACCAAAATTACGCTGGTAGTACTTATGCTAATTTATCTTAAAATTGGTCATTTATGTGAACTTCAAACTCGTGTCATATAAATTCTAGTGAACGAAACATATAACGAATTTAGATCATGAGAAACTTAAATAAATGTATTATTTGTTTCATAACTTACATTTCAATTATCATAAATAATTATTTAAAAACCAAGCATCAAAATATTATCCATAATATCCTTGATTCGGTAGTATCACGAAACAGGGGACACCCGAAAAATAATATGTACGCTATTTCGTGAGTCAATTAATCGCAATTTTAAAGGAATTCTACGTTTTCATATAACTTTTTTCTAAGCCAAATCAATTGTCAAGGAACACATGAAACCACTATTACAAGTTTTATGCAAATGGACGTTTCTTCGCCTTTCTATAAGCTTAAGAAGTTGGAGCGCTAACCTTACGGTGAGAGCAACATTTTCACGCCGCACGGCTGTTTTTGGCTCTCTGAGAGTTTGAAGCTTCGTATTGCTCTCATTTTTGGCGCCACAATGTTGGTACTTGGTTTTTTAGATAGCTTAAATAATAGAGTTTTTGTAGTAATAAAGAATTTTTATAAATAATATTCCATTTGCTTATTATTTGAGCTAGAAAAAAAACTTACGAACTTACGTACTATCACGAACTAGTAGCCGTTTACCTTAATACTTAAAATTTCTTAAAATTACGTTGAGTGTGACTGTACATTTTGCGTAAACTGTTCAAGCTAGGTTAAGCTAACAGAACCGTTTGAACAGGCAAAGACAATCGTAGGTTGTCGATTTTGCTAATAAATGTTACAAAATGTTTACACGTTAATAAAATAGCATACAATTCATGGAAAACTGGGGAAATCCCAATTTAGGAAAAAGCTAAGCAGGTATTATTTTTACTTTTCAACGATGCGATTAGTCTATGTCAGTGATTCTTAACCTTTAAGTCACGAGGGACCAAATTTCTATCTTGTCAGGGACCACTTTTTTTTTCAAAATCCTATGAAAGGGGAGGTCGATTTCTCGCCCACTGTGCGCCATTTGCGTTGTGTTTACTCGACTCATCACGTCACGTCACGTCACTAATTGTTTATTACGAAGTCTTCGCGAACCACTTGGAATGCCTCCAGGGACCACCGGTTAAGAACCACTGGTCTATGTAATAAATAAAACCTATTAAACATGTATGTAATAGTAACCTTACACTTCATATAAATAATATTGTTAATAAAAGCCGTTCTGCTCGTGCACGTTTTAATTTCAGCAGTATATTTTTTTCATAACTTTTCTCGGCCTCAACAAAAAAGTTGAAATTAATTCATCTGCTCTTGAGTTTCGGCTAAGCAACAAAACTGGCGATAAATTTTTAATAGACGAGCTATGTCACAATACAAACGTAGTTGGGTAGGTCAACATTTAAAAATGCAGTGGTCCGGATTATACTGGTAAATACCAAGTCTACCAATGCCATTTCAATGTAAGCTAAATATTTATGTAGTTAAGGTAATATGGAATGGCGATACAGTATAGGTACATACAGTGTGAGTCACGTTAAAGTGTACATATGAAAATAGATGAAACTAGACCTATTTTTATCGACAAAAAAGAGGTCAAAAAATTTTTGAGATTTTTTTTAAATTTTTTATAGAATTTTTTTTCTTCCAATTACTTATTGTAAAGAAAACGTAATAACTTTCAAACTAAGAGGTATATCCTGATAAAATAAAAACAATAATAATGCTAAATAACAGGCGATACTAAAAAAATACATAAAATACACAAAAAATGCCAACAAATAACACCGGTCAACAAAAAAAAAATTTTTTTTTTTGCGCATGGATTTTACTTATTATATTCTGATTATATAAGCAAATGTATATAAAAAAGTGCGATTACAAATCGAAAATATTTGCTTTTTAAGAAGTTATAGCGATTTGAATTTTCCATCTTCATAGTAGAATGTCTCTCAAGATGCACGTCACATTCTCATTTGGATATATTTATAAATAATTATGGGGGCTTATACGCAAGAACAAGGGGCACGCTTTCATCAAAATATAGTGGGATTTGAGAAACGACGTTACCAAGGCCAGTATACTAAAAGCATGATAGGGTTAGATTTTTATGAAAAAAATATTCTATGGAACATGACAGGAAATTAGAACTTTTCATTTTTAATAAATATTTGGACTCTGTTTTAAATTTTTTCTTGTGAGAATGAATCTTAAATGGATGTTTGTTATGTTTTAATAATTAGAAAGAATGAAAGAAAGAAAGAAAAAAAAATATTTGGCAACAAATTACATCATCTCTATGTTCATGTTTCATACATTCATTGATATGAATTTTTCTATTTTTTACACATAAAAGCAAATTCAGAACAATTTTTTGTTGTTATTCTTGTTTCTAGGTTATAAAGCAATAAAAATAAGCTATGCATAACCCGTGCGCAAAAATACTGTAGACAGTTGTAATAAAAAATGATACTTTTTGAAAAAAATCTGCTTAAAAATTCGTGTTTTTTTGGTTATTTGATAAATTTTTCCAAAAAATGCCCCTATAACGGGTGATTTTTATTGTTTTGTATTATTCTCTATCGTATTCCCTTTGTAAAACCAAAAATTGCATGTCTTTATCCCTATCAAAACATTTGATATGATAGTTTGAACAAAGGCCTACCACAACATTATTCTCCTCTACAGGTAAGGACAATTTTAATTTTAACTAAAATGCTTATTTTACTTTAAAATCTTGTGTTTTTACTTGAAATCTAACTTGTCTTTATCAAAATTACAAATCTAGAGCCATTTTCAGTTTCGTTGTTAACGAAGCGTTGAATGGCGCGCCCGGAGAGGCTTAGTTCAAACGATCATAGCAAATGTTGTGATAGGGATAGGGACATGCGATTTTTGGTTTTACAAAGGTAATACGATAGAAAATAATTCAAAGTAATAAAAACCACCTTTTATAGGGGCATTTTTTTGAGAAATTTTTCAAAAACACGAATTTTTAAGCAGATTTTTTTCAAAAAGTATCATTTTTTATTATTTGTTGGCATTTTCTGAGTATTTCATGTATTTTTTTAGTATCGTCTGTTATTTAGCATTATTAGTGTTTTTATTTTATCAGGATATACCTCTTAGTTTAAAAGTTATTACGTTTTCTTTACAATAAGTACTTGAAAGAAAAAAAAATCTATAAAAAATTTAAAAAAAATGACAAAAAATTTTTGACCACTTTTTTGTCGATAAAAATAGGTCTAGTTTCATCTATTTTCATATGTACACTTTAACGTGACTCACACTGTATAAAACCACGAAGCAGTAAAGAAAAAATGTTTCAAAGCTAGGAAATCTTTTTTTCAAACTATTTTCACGCGAACGAAGTCGCGGGCACATAGTATATAAAAATACTTAGCTTATAGTTTCATTCATTGAATAGTTACGACAACTTTTTGATGTTATGATAGGTAAGTAAAAGTTTGAGAAAAAATGGCAAAGGCACGAAATATTAGAAGGTGCTAATCATATTTGAAAATAAACGTTTCCAAAACCATAGTATGAGTACTGCGCAATGTTTATTTTGTGGCACTTGTTCGTAGGGCCAAAAAAATGGGTACCCACAGAGTATCATTTTGAATAGCAACTGTTTTATTGAATGCTAATATTGTAATTTATTTTAACCAAACATTTGGCAAGATATTTTAATTATAGGTCAGTATTATTCATCTTATTCATAGCTCCATTTTTTCTTGTATTCGAACCAAAAATGCAATCCCAGACGCATCAGTCTTGTGTGTAGGTGTGAAGACACTCACGACTTACCTACATAGGTTTATGTAGGTATAACTTTTGTCTGATTTAAAATGTTGTAAATAAGGTAAGATTGGAAATGATACTGAGCATACATATGGTCAATTTATACGCTATATTCCTAAAACGAATCGTTATCTTACGGACAGTTTAAATTAAGGTTGCAGGCCAACAGCTAAGCTAAGTTAGTTTAGCTCACATAGCTGGCGTAGATATCCATAGTTATTTATTTATTTAAAAACTTTATTGCACACACATAAGAATGATCCAGCGAATGTGCAGAAAACTATGCAAACACTAAGGCTGAGTTGCACCACCTAACTTTGACCGTAACTACAAACGATAACCGGTATTTTTTGTATGAAGTTTAACAGATTTTTGACGTTTGTCAAAATCTGTCTCCGTACAAAAATCACTGGTTACTTATTTCTATAGTTACGGATAAAGGAAGATGGTGCAACTCAGCCAGGAAAACTGCGTCAGCTATGCAAGCTAAACTAACTTAGCTAAGCTCTTTTGCCTCATAAAGTTCTTAAGCAAGCACAAATCTGTTCTTAGTCTGAATAAAGGAACAGACCATAAGTGTAACAGATTAAAATTCCATAAATCTGTCCAGTTGAAGAGTGTGGGCGCGAATGAGCTATTGGCACTCAGACCATTAAATCTTTCAAAGCAAACTGAACAATGTACCCTGCTACTATTGCATACGATAATATATCACTTAATATGACAGTAATTCCTGTCTGAGAGCTTAAAGTTTGTCAGGTTTTGAAAGTACAAGAGATTTAAACCTTAACACTCCCTTACCTGTAGTGATCAGAATATCTGTACAGTTCTGCGAATTATTGACATTTACCCTCTTCATTCAAATCAAGATATCGAGTTTCGATCATTATCATCAGCCTTCTTCAGTCCTTGTGCTAGAGGGCTCTGATGCACACTATAAGTATTAGTTCAGCGCCTTCCTGCTACCTTTATGATGTCGTCGGTTGAATACATATAAAGTCACGCCCGTATTTACAAACGATGCTTGCTTAAGTTAAGCAGCAAATCGGACGCACAGCGTTGAATAGAGCTCTGTGATTGGTTCGTGTGTGACCTTGTGCGTCCACGCGCACTGTGAGACCTCATAGTAATATTTGTGAATATGGGCGTCAGAATCCCAAAGCAAAGTACACACGGCCACAGTGTTAACTATCCATTTCAGTTTTTGCTCTCGCTGTCATCAAATGATGATTCTTTGCGATAGAACAAGACGACATGACCGGTAATGGGTAGTTAACACTGTTGCCGATAGTACATGCGATTTTTTCAATTAAAATACCCAAATCTGAATCGGTGCACAACTATACCTACCAGCATTAGAATTGCGAGAGCGTAGGATCGCAGGAAACGCCTGCTCTGCGCCTGAGTCACGCGTGGGCACCAACCACAGATAAAACTGAGACGTGACCAATTTACGGCATGGTGCTGGTGGTAATTTATACCCCGAGCGTTCACCTGTGATCGGTGTCATACTGGCGACTATTTCCCACCTACAGCTGGGGGCTATTTTGAACAGACTTATATTTTTGTTGCAAAATTGCAACCATTACAGCTACATACAACATCTGCGTGGTGATCAGTGTCATATTGGCCACTATTTCCCACCTACAGCTGGGGGCTATTTTTAACAGTGTACAGCACATTAACCTATACATTTTTCATGCAAAATTGCAACTATTCCAAATACATAAGTTGCCACATGTTTACCATGATAAAGGTAGGTTCTCTACTACTCCAGGTCTCTCCCCTTGCCTATGTAGTGTGCATGCCTTATTTCTAAGCTTACAAAGCTTAGTATAAGAAAATGATAATACTTAGTGGTTCCATCACTACATATTATGTCATCCAAAACAGCTTAGAACTTTATATTACCTATTTGAAACAAAGTAAATGAACTCATTTTAGCGTGAATCACCAGATTTTTAAAAACAAACCGCGTAATACTTGACGCATTTGTCAACATAATCCAATAAACACAATCCGAAAATGTACTCTAGTACTCTGTATATAAGATCTCTACAATTTCAGAAGTAGATGCAAAACTACTGCGAAGATTCGCAACAACATGTGTTGCATATAAAATGCTGTACCATCGAATGATTACACCAAAACACAGTTACTTACATAAGAATGAGAATTATTTAACTTGAGATCTTATATGTACGAGCAATTCTTTCTTAAAACTGCCAAAATATAGTGTTATGATTTAAAATTTGCAAAAAATGCAACAAAAATGTGCAGTAAAACTTTAAAAAAATATGCAATAAACAGAAATCATGTTAATCTACTGCTAGTTTTCACTTCTCTGATGCGTTATCTGCATAATATTAATAATGATACGGTAATTCTATACCCAATAAATAACATAAATATTAATTATTCAGTTACTTTACTATTACTACTAATCGCCCTTTAGTAAATGTGGCTATACCGCTTTAATGCCAATGCAATGAGAATGCCACTCGGCATTAAGCCCGCTACAGTATTAGATACATACATAGATACATTAATAACTTGCGAAAGTTTTAATAAATAAATAGGTATCTAACATAATTGTGAAAAGAAATGGAAGTACCTGATAACTTTTACTTGGAGCTATTCGTATAGATAGAGCTGTGCAGTACGCTCTGAGAATATATGCGCGCGCGCACCATTCATAAAAAGTCACCATTGATCGAAGATGTCTGACTCACACATGTGTAATTATGGCGTTATATGAACTCATAACTTGATAATGAAATCAATCAGTCACTTCAAGTAATATGTCATCATGTAGGTAACTTTGTATTTGACAAAACTATAATGTGTGGTTTATAGGAAAACCTGCCCCATAAATTAATCTGGCTGTCAACACAAATTGTTTCATTACACAGACACATGAAAGTCACAACAATAAAATGGTGTTTAACTTTCTAATATTAAGACCTCATAAAAATCAAATGATTTTTATAATGTTACGGGATGAATAAATTAATTCAAATCTGTCTTCCAAACTGACTGACGCGAATAAACATAAAGTTATCTAATACACATAATATTTCGTGTTTTTTTTCCTTGAAATATTGTACACGAGTCAATTTTCGTCTAGACATGAGCAATTCATAACTTCAATGTGCATAAGTTATTAAATACCAATAAATAACTACGGTAGCAAAAATCACGTAAGTTCTATCTTTAGACAAACCGCGTAATGTAAGCAGTAAATGCCGCGCTAATAATTATGGATTCCTCAATTTCATGATAGTGATTGACCTTAGAATAGTTGTTGGCAGTTACATAAAGTTAAATAGCTTTTTCAAGCGATAATTACGCATAGCGGTATAGAATAAAAATAGGCAGTAGCTTATTACGTATCATCCTTGAAAATAGACCACGGCGCGGCGGCGCAGCAAGCGACCCACTGTGGCATTTTTTAAAGTCAAATAGTTTTGTGCACAATAAGAACTATGTACATTTCACATTTATATCTAGGTATGTATCACGATGTAGAAATTGTGTTCCACGTATTTTGTCGGCCGTTTGGTGTAGTGGTTTAGAAAAGACTAGTATGCCGAGAGGTCCCGGGTTCGATTCCCGGCCGAGCAGAAATTTAAATGATGAATTTTCATTTCTGTGACGGGTCTGAGTGTTACTATGTATAATATGTATGTATTTAAACCCATAACACAAGCATATTAAATTGTCCAAAGATATTTATTTATTATTTCCCTCTATAATACTTTATTGACTGGACTACATTTTAATTCAATCTTTGTTTCAAGTGTATGAAACAAATTGAAACGAGAAATATAAATCACGTAAAGTGACGCATTGCACTGGCTATGATCACATTCTATCACATATTATGGGTATTATTACCACAAAGGTGCAATAAATTCTATATCACAAGGTAATTTCTATTAGAAAATAAATTGACCTTTTTACACATGGGACTGTGTTACACTACCGGTACGAACTACATTACACAGGGTGTAAACAGTAAGTAAACTTTAATTTTTTAATTATTTTACCGTGTAATTGCAATTTTGATTTTTACCATTGTGAGTGCCAAGATTAAACAATGTAAAGTAGGTAGGGAAATTGTAAACTTATGTAAAAAAATACAGTAGTTTTCAACTTTGAAGCATTTTCGTCAGAGTTTCCATTTTCCCACAATTACACTAGTAGGTATTCCTTATTACTACTAAAATACATAAAATAACATATTGAGAGTGCTTAAATGCCTAGTTTTTCTATACTAATGAAAAATAAGTGGCCTAAACATTACTTACTCATTAATCTTTTGACCCTGCTAACCTTTAGAAAACCTAGTGATGTCAAAACTGGATCTTGAACTAGTTGATGAGCCGTTGATTATACAGGGTGTGTAGGACAGGTTGGCAAAAAAATACGAGTACCTATTTCTCTAAATGCTATTACACTATGCTTGTGCAGAAAAGAAAGCTGAATGCTGAATTGTTTTAAATCTAAGGTTACTAAGAATAAACGACTTTCATTTTCACTTTTCATTGTATGAAACACCATTTCCGTTGCGGTTGCGTTACATTGATTCGTTAGTTAATTATATTTTAGTGTTTTGTAAATTTAGTGGTATTATAAACCTTGGATGATCTACTACTACTAAAATGAATATTGCAAGTTAAAAGATATGACCTGAACTTAATTAAGAAATCCTTACACCCTGTATATAATTTATTATGTTTTGTACATTCGTAATAAATCACCCGAATTCTCGTCTAAGCGCCATCATGGAGTCTCATCTTTTTTGCCATCAAATGTTATGTTAATTTATTTACTTTGCAAGGTTATTGACACACTTGTGTCATAAATAAATACAAGATTACTTTTGAATTGCAAAACCTCGAATATTGCCAAATTTATACAACGATCCAGTTTCGTTTATAATTATACGTGTTGCACAATTGAAAAAGAACATAAATCACGTGGAAACGTGTTGAATTTTGCATTTTTATGTTAACAATTTTAATGTTCAATATTTATGCGTTATTGTCAAATAATAAGTTTTTATGACTTATTTATTAGCTTCTAATTTCTTGCTTGATTTTATTCAAATTAATAACAGACAAAGACTTATTTTCTTTTTACCCGACTACGGCAAAGCCAAAGGAGGGTTATGATTTTGACAGGCTATGTATGTATGTATGTATGTATGTATGTATGTATGTTCATCTGTTCCCTCGTAACTTCTAAACTACTTATCAGAATTTGACAAATGACATATCATTAGAAGCGTCTTAATTGTCCGCTGGTTATAGGCTATATGGGGTTTCACAAAATCTAATGTGGCGCCCTCTAGCGGACAAAACATACAGAGTAAAAAAATAAAGTTAAGATAAATATGCCGTGTTTGGTATCATTTGAAAGGGCTTTACTTGTACATTTTGAAAATATATATATATTACTAGCATTTGCTCGTGACTTTACCTGTATTCATGGGCTGATTGCATATAATTCACATCTTTTCGTTCATTGCTTCTTTACTACTTATTAGTTCATCAATTTAACTTTTGTTAATATTATGCGCCACAAATACACTTTAACACCAAAATGGTACAAATAATAAATAAAAAGTAACAAAACTAAAACCCAACTACGACAAAAAACGACGCTAAAAAAGTCGTAGTTGGGTTTTAGTTTTGTTACTTTTATTAATGACCAATGGGCCTCACAGTCGCTAGGCACGCAGACAATGCATTTAAATGGATAACATATTACTTTCTCAAGAATAAGGAAAACATAGTCAATAATACTTATTCATAGAACTGGCGTTTATTCAGTCCATATTATTTTCCTTTCTGACACCTATGCACAGATAATACTTAGGTGTAACTTATAGCTTGCTCTAAGTAGGTAAGTTATTGATACCTTTATGAGATTGTTTTTAGTAGGCCCGTTTACCATTATTGATTTCAAAGCTACTGAAAATCTTAAGCTAGGTAGCTAGGTATCTTACTTACGTTATCAAATTTATTGAATTGAAAACTAGGAAGGAGAGCTAGTTTCACTATCTTTTGTCTTCTTCATTATAGCCTTTTAAATATTGTTGTGTTCCGGAAGTTAGAGGCTGGGGTTAGAGGTTAGATATCCAATTCTTTTCTCATGCTTGCACTAAAAAGAATTAAAATGAAAAGTAATGTATAAACTCATAATAATTTCTCAAATGTTATAGTGTCATGCTTCTCAATCTGGACTGTTACTTAGCTTTAATATTAGTTTTTTATTTTAAAGAGATAACTTGGAATTGTCATTCTCACTAAAATGTCTCTGGGGTGGTGGCGTAGTGAGGCGGGTCGTTACATTCCCTCTAATATGGTCGAGTGAAGCGATGGCTGGTTCACTCGTCATGTCTGTGAACAGGCGCTGCTTTCGGGGACTGGTCAATCCAAGTTATTCAAATTTATGTATGCGAGTCATTTCTACTAGTATCTTAATATGTAAGTCTAGATATTAGCACGTCACTACCTTGTTTAATATACCACGCAATCTTGTATTGCTGATTTCTGTCCTATTTTTTTTGTGTGATTATTTGTCTGTATATCAAAATTGTTTGTTTCCCTAATATAAATAAATAAAAAAAAATAAAAAATACCCATTCTTATAAGATACACCATACAAGAATGCATGGTAAATTCAGTGAACTGCTCCTGAATCGAATGTACCTACTACTACTATTTCTATTTATTTATATTAACCGGCAGACAGTGGTGACTGAGTTTGTTGCGGCGCTTCTTCTCAGCACTTGCCAAATGTTGGTCTCGAAGCGCGGGTAGGGTAAAAAGATTATGAGACATGTAGAGGCTCCTTAAGAGCAAAATGACGATTTGTAAGAACTATTTATTAGTCCAAACAAATAAAGAAATTTTGACTTTGACTTTGACTTTGACTTTTGTGGTAGAGAATTAAGGGTTAAAGTTCGCTTCCACCTTCGGCCTGGTCATCACTTTCCATCAGGTGGCCAAAAGCCTCCTCGTTGTGCATAAATTTAACCGCCTCTGTGGTCTAGTGGTAAGACCACCTGCTTCAGACGCAGAGGTCACGGGTTCGATCCCAGTGGGGGCAGATTTTTCTGTTCGGTTTTGTTGATGGTAGGGCTTGTTCTAAGTCCGCCTGGCTAGCTACCACCATCTTACCTATGTCTGTCGCCATTAACAACAATGTTAACAGCATTGTTGTGTTCCGGCAGTTAGAGGTACCTAAGATAGCCAGTTCCTCCGTGGTTGAGGATTCCGGGTGAAGCTCGCTTCCACCTTCGGTCTGATCATCACTTACCATCAGGTGAGATACAGGCCAAGAGCTTCCTCGTTGTGAATAAAAAAATAATAAAAAAACCTAGTAGGTAAAGTTTCCCGAAGGATGACATTTCTGTATGTCTCTCATCTTAGTCAATGGCAATGCATATTCTACTGCGCACGAGTGTCCACATAAATCAATTCAGCATTGACACGCTACATTCTGTTGGAGTACATGCTCTCTATCAGTGGCGACTATGAATTTTAATTTCCTTTTATAACATTCGATGCACACGACGTAAGGGTCAAACCTTACAACCAAGGCATCTATGTACTGATTATTTTTTGTATATTGTTATAGCTCTAGGCTTAACTCGGTCACTGCCTGGGGTTTTGGAAGCGGGTGACATTGACATTATGAACTGACGCAGCATACGAATCTGTGGGTCTAGACAAAGTGCACATTTTAATCGCAAACCAGTCGAAAAGCCTTTTTTTTGTATGGAGTTTTGACGGATTCTATTTTCGATTCGATCAAAAAGTGCACTTTGTCTAGACCCACTGAAGCACATTGTAGTCTCGCTGGATTCCGTGGAGGGTAGTTGAACGGGAAGCATGGTCGATCTGTTTTAATGGTTTCAATTTATTATTTAATGGACTTTAGTGTACAAATTTGGTGTAATTGGTGTTATTTTGTGTTCTAAAGTGCAGTGAAGTGATAAATTATAAAAAACATTAAAATACTTCGAATTTGAGCGCGCATCGAGTGTCAAGTGGGTTGTCATATGAACAACCCGCTTTGGACCCGGTGGCGTCTCGAAACCTGCTTACGGGCATACTTAACTCCACGGAATCCATGAAAAATCAATAGATCTGAAACACCCACGTTCTATTGATAACTATGTCAATTATTTTTCACTCGACATTGGCAGAAATAAACCTCCCAGAGAGGTTTGGTTGCCATTAAAAAAAAAATAGAAAGTAGTCTCGCTATTGACGTCCCAAAAACACCATCCCGCGCTTTGCCGCTCTCAAACCTCAGGCAGTGCCTGAGTTAGGCGCTAGTTCTATACTTAGTTTGGACTTACTATTCTGAGCATTTTTTTCCTCTGAGCTTAGTAAGTAGATTGGTACAGATTCCTTAAATAATTATAATATGTTTTTAAGTTAACATTCTCGAAAAGTTCTAGATCAGTGACCCAGAACTTAATAAAGCTATGTAATTTGTAGCAGTAGACTTAACTAAATAAAACTTAATGAAAAGTCTGGTCTAGGTGCTAAGTATCACATTTATAATTCACAGTGATCTTGCCTGCCTGACATAAAACTTCTGGATCTAGCTTTGATTCTTTACTCATTATCATTATAACAGCTCTTTTCGACTTAACTGACCCTTTTATTTTTAAACGAATACAATTATTCACAATCATACACTGGAATTAAATAAGTATTACGCATCGGACTGCGATAGCTATGGCACCATACCTTGCACTAGTGTAGTCTCAGCCTAAATAGGTATACCTATACACTGCCAGTGATGCTTCTGCACATTCAATACTAAATCTACACCCTAACAGAATAAAGCCTATTTAGGCAGTGTCTGGCGATGATAGGGCATACCAAAGGAAGTTTGGAAGACGTTCCGCATGAAGGTTCTCGTTTTTTTGGCAGTTTGTTTTGAATTAGTTCAGTTAATTAGTGAGGCTTAGAGTGTAAGAGGCAGCAGACGTGTACCAGCGGATATGAATTCGCTATGGTTATTTCCAACTGTGAGTAGGTACACCTTTGTTCAACGTGATTTTGGTTATTTAGGCAGAGAACAAACAAGAAGCAAAACAACATAACTTTTGTGGGCGTTCGTTACTTACAAATTTTGTGACTTAGGTACCTTAGGTTTATCTAAATAATTATTTATAGCCACTTACTTATTGTTTGTTATGCGCATCACATTTTAATGGGATGAGTAATTAAGACATTCAAATACCTACTTAATTACTAGGTACTAAATAATTTTACTCAATTTCACTTTCTTCAAAAGTCATCATATAAATCTAAGTACTTACTTATTTTATTAGGTCTTTTATTTGTTATTAGATTAATATTCGTACGTACTAAATCACAAAGATATTATTTTGTCATCCTTATAAGTCCAAGCGCCAAGCAATACTAATTCATGCCATGCCACAAGTCTCATTTTTACCCGACTGCGCCAGGAGGGTTATTACCTGCTTAGTTTAGTTTGTGAAGTTAGGGCGTGTAGAACTCTATGGTTACCTTCTTTTTACTGACATATAGGCAGCCAGCGCAGGACCGTTCATTGTAGAAAACCTTGGGGGAGGCCTTTGTCCAGCAGTGGACGTCATTTGGCTGAAACGAACGAACGAACTGACATTACTTATGTATTTCTGTTTTTTCCAGATACTATGGACCGCGCTCTCCCTAGCGCTGGGCTATGAGTTGCAGGGGCAGATCATCAGGGGCGTCCCGTGCGTCAAACGCAACTACCAGCTCTATTGTCCGACTGCCGGTAACACCTATCCTTTGTAAGTACAGTTTATACATCTGCGTAACTAAACTAACTACTTAAGCTGGCGCAGCGACCCAAAGTGGTACCCGTTTTCACCATCAAATCAATCCCAAATTTTTATGTGACCCCTATGGTAAAACGCATATCACATAACAGGAATTTTGTTTTCATAGGGGTCACTTGAAAATTAGGGATTGATGGTGAAAACGGGCATTGGTCTCTGACGATAAATCTTCATTTCGGTCTCTTCTGCGTCACTTCTCGCCAGTTATCGACGTGGCGGTCGCGAAGGTCCTATTAGCGATTTCGTCTTCCTACGTAAGATACCTATCTAGAAATCATTGGGGAAGACCTATGTTCAGCAGTGTGCGTCCTGTGACTGAAAGGATTGATCCTTGAACATTTTATACTACGATGTCTACTCCCAATTTATGACAAACCCGCGACCTGTGGCATAGTAGGTAGTCCGGTATGCGAACCACTAGGCCAGGCAGTTAAACGTGTAGATTGCCTAGGACAGAAGATATTTCGAGAAATGCCACGTCTCCTCTCTTGCATCTAGGTTTTATTCAGCACTTATTTATACCTACTTTAATTTTTTTGGCGCAGAATAGCACCACTAAGTACATTAAGGCTGAGTTGCACCACCTAACTTTGACCGTAACTTTAACAATAACCGGTGTTTTTTGTATGGGGTTTGATAGATTTTAACGATAGTTAAAGCAAGATAGTGCAACCCAGCCTAAATGCTGTGTACTTACTTTACTTAGACCTCACTACTTAACTGCTTACATTATTTACCTAATTTTTGCTGTGACCGAAAACTTTTCTGTTCCAGAGATAAAATAGAAAATTTCATAGACGAGAATAAGGCTCTCATCAAGCGTATGTACGGGTCATTCGCGACCCCCGGCGGAAACAGGGTGCGGCGAGCGCCGGGGGTTCCCGACATGCATACAGGAGACTCCTATTTTCGACATGCGCGGCAGGCCAGCAACACACAACTACCTGATGCGCAGTCGGTTAACAGCACTGGCAGGTGAGATTGTTTCTTCTTTTTCTTTTGTTTTTGGATTTCCGTTCGATTTTCGGATGTGAATTTCGACTCTTGAGTGGAAACTGCGGCACAGTAAGCGTAGCATAATGACGTCCTCCCGTCAAGTTGGTGGAGTAAGGACTCGCTAAGACAAGCCGAAGAGAGGGGTGGAATACTAAAATGACGCTTATCCAAAAGTGCTTATTATAGCTAGCTGTGGATGGATAGCCATAGGCTGATGATGATGATATTGCTCTAAATTCTAAAATTCGGTTTACCAACAAACACATCAATGGTCCCAATTATAGTAGACTGGAATCACGTGCCCGTGCACTTTAACTAAAAAAATCTATATAAAAGAAAGTCGTGTTAGTTACTCCACTTATAACTCAAGAACGGCTGAACCGATTTAGCTGAAAATTGTCAGGGAGGTAGTTTAGAGCCAGGAGAAGGACATAGGATACTTTTTTTCCCGTTCGAAATAAAAAAGAAGTCTGCTTATTTATTGCCATTAAGGCGGAACAAAGTTCGCCGGGTCAGCTAGTAGTTAAGTAAAATGTAAGTTGCATATTATGATGATATTGATGGGATTTGGAATTTGAAAGTCCCTAAAAGCTTACCTACTAGCCATAACATTTGAAAGCGTAGGTAAAACTAAAAATATAGTATTTAATAGCATCTCATATCATTTCAGGGTTGACGCGTGTGAGAGCAAAACTGAGATCATGACCCCGTATTGGGCTCTGAACTCAGCGAGGAAGCTCCGGGCCATAGTCAACACGATGCACTTCGAGCAAGCCATACACCAGGAAGTCTGCAGGTAAGTAACCACAAGGTGGACTGACGACCTCATAATGGTAGCAGAAAGGCACTGGATGCAAAATTGGGAGACATTCTGAAACTAAATATTTCGCCTTCATTTCAACTTAGCAAATGAACCAAAGCATGCGTGAGATCATACAAAACAACTATTATAAATGCTTCTAAATCGATGTTTAAATAATCAATTGACATCCACATATCTATCTACGTGTCTGTGGTCTTGATTATCATGTCTGTATTATCATGTCGCCTTCTAAGGAAGCCTTATGACAATAAGCAATTTGCTAATCAATTTAATGGATCCTTAATTAACATTTGCCAGATTTTGGCTGGAACCACTGCCTTAGAAAGAAAATATAGATTAGTAACTAAGATGTTTTTAATCAGTAAATAAAATTTTATGAAGTCGTTAGCATACTGAGTGCCTTCTGCACTTACTGCTATGACGACAGATGAAGCTGTTAAAGCACCTTGGAGACTATAATGAAAAAGAAAAATTAGGAACGAAATTCACACAATGTAGTTGTTTATACAGGAGACACAGGTGTTAAACACTATAATACGAGTATCTTCTTCTTTCCTGTGGGTTGTAAGAAGAGACCTATTAACTTTTTAGACTTAAACCGTCACGCATCTGAGATTCAAGAGCGTCCTAGGCAAAACTTTTAAAACTTTTTATTAATTTGGGCACTGACCAAAAAGTCATCCCGTGCATTTATCCTACACTTTTCATGTTTAAATAACGCTAAACTTAAATTTCCAGCAAAAAGACAACATCCCGCTGCTCCAACGACTGCGGTTGCGAACAGAAATACAAATGGCACCGCCTGTTAGCCTACGATCCTACCGACGACTGCGCCGGCATATTCATGGACTGGTTCCTATTCCCGTCCTGTTGCGTGTGCCGGTGTAACCCGTGAGCGTTGCCATGGCAACGGACATTTAATTTTCTACCCTCGTAAAACAAGCGCCATCTACCTGCATTTTTTTTAGTACAAAAACGGCAAGCCAACCACTTTGTGCATATTGTGTACTTCTATTAGGCACGATTCCTCTATGTAAGTACTAATAAAATGACGCTAGTTCAGAACTTGATACGTAATCTTTTAATCTGACATAGTTAAGAAAGATGTGCCAATCTACAATCGATTGATAATCTAGTGTTGAAGCAAAATTAAATTATTCCTTGTTTAATGTTGCAAATTGACTGAATCAAATAAGATCCTCTAACGCATTTTTTCGAAGCATGTAACAAATCACGCCTTCAGTTTTCTTTCTGTTTCATCAGGGTTCTTACGAAACTATTTCTTTCTATCTTGCTGTAGTAGGGATTATTATAATAAAATTTGGCCTATTTTCATTCTCACTAGATTTGCCATGGGTGTTATGTAAAAGTATATAAATAATCCAATTTTTTGATAAATAAAGAGGGTAGAAATTACTAATTATATTAGACAGGTTGACAATAAAGATTGATCTCTCAGATCATACTTTAGAATTTAAGTAATATATTATAATAATTATCTAAAATTCTAAACTAATAGTTTAGAATCACAATTTACGTCTTAATTTTAGTATTTGATTGAAAGTATCAATAACATTATGTACCTTATTTGATTATGTATATGATAGTATACATGTAATATTAATGTATATCACTGCCAATGTATAATTTCATTTATTTGAGTAATTTTTTGCCTTAAATGTGTGGTCACGCAAAAGAAAATAGGTATAAAAATTACACCACATTGCTTATTTATTGACAAATGTTTATATTACTGTGTACTAATAGAAAATGTTAATTAAGTACAATTTTTCTTTAAAAGCTTTACAATTTGATTGATTTTAAAAAAGGCAATATTACACTATATAAAACTTCCAACTATAAGTTGTGAGGCTGAATCAACATAAAGTAGGTGCTATATTATTATGTAATAATTTTTATACTTTGATGATGCTGCTTAGTTTAGAAAATGAAACTATTAAATAAGATGCGTACATTTGTAAATTAGATACTTTTTGACTTACTAACAATAGTTGTACTTAACATATTATAGAGCATACCATTTTACTCACTGTATTTATGTCATATAAAATAAATTAGGCTTTTCAATTTGTTCTTTTATTTCAATTAAGTTTACTCACTGATCCAAAAAGAAGGACATTTTTTACACAAAATTCCCAATAGTTTTAAGTCATTCTAAAAGTACTAGATATTTCAAATGAAAATCATAATTCAAAGTAACATTTTTAATTGATAAATCATTTTAATTACTTAACAAACAACACTATCACATATTTAAAGTAATTCCAGTGCATTATTTACAAACTACTTACAGCTTTGATTCTATACCTCTCTAATCACTTTTCTCTTTGGATTTTAATTGCTCGAACTCTTTGAAGACTTTCTCGCTTAGTTTATCGCCTTCGTCGTCTATTTGTTCTACAGATAGAACTTCAGGGATGTAGAACTGCATCATGTTTTGTACCTGAAAAAGTCCATAGAACCATTATTGTGTGTGTAATGTTTGTTTTGTCCTATTCTTCTCTGCTAGAACCAAACAAATCAATGGCCAATGTGCCTACAACACCTGTAGTAAAGAAAAAAGTTTTGTATAGTAAATTAATCTCTTCTTTTTTTTCCAATTAACATCTGTCACTTGAGAAAAGAAAAGAAGGTTCACTTTGCTCTTTTTTTTACATGTCCTATAATTAGGACAGGAAAAAATCTCACTGATAATTAAAAATATCTATTATTTATGGTATTTACCCCATTTTTCAATGTTACAATAGAGCTAGGGCAAGATGAACAGGAACCCTGCATTTTCAGTGTCAGCACTCCGTCTTTGAAGTCAACGAACAGGACATCTCCACCATCTTCCTGGACTGTAGGCCTGATGCGTGTATCCAGCAGTTCTTTGATCATCTGGACAATTTCATCGTCATCTTCATTTATTTCTGGAAAGTTACAATAATATGTAACATTATTATAAACACAATGTAGTGGCACTTAAAATCATCATCATCATCTCAGCCATAGGACGTCCACTGCTGAACATAGGCCTCCCCCAATGCTTTCCATGTTACCCGGTTGGTAGTGGCCTGCATCCAGCGCTTTCCTGCTACCTTTATGATGTCGTGGGTGGACGTCCCAAGCTGCGTTAAAAATATGTATTTACAATTTTCATTAGGGCAATGGTCTCTTTCTCTGGATTTTACCTAAAACTTTATGATAATTTTTAAACATAGAACGTTTTACTTACGTGTTTCACCAGACGGCTTAGCATCAGTGACTACAGGCAATCCGCTAGCGAAGAAGTCCATGATGGTAGCAAAGATCTCCGGTTTCAGTATTCTCCATTCAACATCATCGTCTTGTTTTGTAACCGTTACAAATTCAGGTCCGAAGAACACAGCTTTTACACCTTCTATTCTGAATATCATTTTGGCTGTAAAATAACAATAGAAGTCCAATAACATACATGAACAATAGCCTAGATTAGTTAGTTTAGGCAATTAAAATCACACTTGGCCTCTTGATTGGGCCATTGTCAAGAATCTTGCCTAATATATTTTGTAACTGAACATAAGGAACTAAGCAGGGTTTGCCTTAGTAGGTAGAGTTATATTTAGCCATAAATTAAATACAATTTTTTTACAATATTAAAGATGAAATATTTACCTAATGGACTACACTGTGCTGCACCAATATTAGGGAAATCCATTGTCTGCCCGGCCTCCAATACCTTCGTTCCCGGTAAGAACTTCAAGCTATTGGGATTCGGCGTGTCTTGAGTCTGAATAAACATGCTCCGACATTGGCATGCGTAGAGCGGCGATGTATGCGCATTTAGTCTAGTATTATTCTTGTGCAGTCCACTAAATAGCCTTTTATCGTCGTATCTAAAATATATAGTATAAGCGTTAGTGTTTTAAAAACTAATAGTATATTTTTTTAAACAACAAAACAAGTGCAGCAAATAAATATTTGTAAAACTTTTACTTAAATAATGATGCAGCGCAGATGCGCCTACAGCAACTGGCTCTTTGAAATAATTTAACAGAATTACGTAGCATTTTGATTTTCTTTCAAATAAGTATGACTTTCTAAATAAATTCACTTTTTGTCCTTTTTGTGTATTTTTCGCTAAAATTTTATTTTTTCGTTCACTTCGGCGTAAAACAGTGACAGTTGAGAGTTGGTTGCATAGAGTAGAGNGGTGTAACAGAGCGCGACAGCAACATAATTACGCGCGAGCGATAAGGGTGGGTAGCTTGGGGTCATTGGACAAAATTCTACGTGCTCACAGACCGGGCTTTAGTGCTTAAATCATTACCTGCCTCTGAGAATATTAGTTTCGATATCACCCGAGTTTGAAATGAGTAAGTAATAATTTGATAAGTAGGGTAGTGTCTTGGAATAAATGCTGAAAATTTAGCTTCGCGTCGTACATAGTACTATTTTTTATAGAAAACCATGGTGGCAACCCTATTGCCCGTGTATTCGAATTGATTTTTGATGGGCGACTATTATCACTACATTAGGTTTAGCTTTCGCAGTGAATGTTCAGCGTTTTTTGGGACTGCCAAATAATTGGGATTTGATTGGTCCGATTTACAGAAGCTTCAAAAGAAATTAGTGATTCGAGAACGTTTATTGTTATGCTAATATAATGCGTAAGTGTGTGTTAACACGTGCGTTTTTCTTGTTTTTTCAGTATGTATTTTTTAATGCAAGTCATAGCAATTTATAGCCCTACTGTACAATACAATCTCAGCTATCTCATGAATATTTAAAATATGCTAATTATTTTTTTTTTCTTTTAATGTTATTACAGCTGACATGTTGATCCACAGAGTTATTTAGCTAAAAACTGCATATTACAAATCAAGATATAAAGGTTAACTAGGTACCTAGTACCTCTTAATACTTCCTTCAAGAAAAATTAAGATCGAACATGGGGTCTTCCACAAAACAATTTAGCTAATCGACGCTTCCCATCTCTTTCATTCATACTACCATACCTTTAAGCTGCGAAAGAGACACACAGAGACGAATATCCCTAAAACTTTTCACAGAATAGGCCTCAGTGCGACAATAAACTGAACATGGAGCTCATTTCGTCGTCTCGTTTGGATCTCCAGTTCAAATTCGCCCGTATTTATTGGGGCTTTTGTAAAAAAATGGCCGAGGGTCTATTGATCCTGGCAGGACTTGGGTTCGGTAGGTTCTTTTATTTAATCAGTCCTAGAGTTCAGCGAAATCTAACAACTAAAACGGAGTTGCACCAAACTTTAACCGTAGCTAAAACGATAACCAGTGTATGTAGATTGACAGACTTTTGATGTTTGTTAAAGTTAAAGTAAGATGATGCAACCCAGCTTAAGTGTAGGACGGTAGGAATACCGTGAAATCCATAGGGATATGAATTATAAAGCTTAAAGAGGAATGTGAAAGTGGGGCTATTTTCATATGATTCAAGCATCGCGTCGATGGGTTAATTTTAGCACGTAGACATGGTAATAGTTTTATATCACGATTAAATTGTACACTGCAAAACTGCCTCTCTACCTTTAATAATATCCGAAGCTTGTAACATCTCGTAATTATGAGTACCTAATAGAAATTATTTTTCTCACAAAGTAATATCAGCTGACAACTTAAATGTTACAAAAATAAGTCTGTTGTACGATAGAATGATACATGATTCCTAAGGTTCTCTATACTATTACTATACAGGTATTTAGCCGACATTCAGACCAAAGTCATTTGATTTAGCTATTCCACTACCGACCCCGAAGGGGGGAAGGGGGGATGTCATCCATCACCCTCATGAGCCTTGATTAATGGACAGGTCACCGCTAAGCGCAACTCCGAGTGCGGATTGCTCTTTCCCTTATTTCGAATTAAGGGTTAAGTACCGCTTTTAAAACTATTTGGTACTAGAAAATGTGTGCATTAGATTTTTATTGCCGTAGTGTTTGTTACACTGGTAACCCACGGTTAAAAAAGAGGTTATAAAATATGGCGATCGTCTTTTCTTTAATACCTGTAGACCAGTAGTGGCAATAGTCTATGAACTAACCAAATTTCAAATGTGTTTGATTGTTTAATGCTTGTTTATAATGATATACAAAACAAGGTTCAAATTAACTCTACGTCTGTTCTTTCCAGATAATTTGGATGTAATTATTTGCTATACAGCATGTTAGGTAAATGGGTATATGAGCCGACACTTAACTAGCCCATGTTAACATGGTCATATAAATGGTATGGTGAAGTCAGAAAATTAATATATTCATTTTAATTATTTTAATTTCCATACTAATCGGATTTTATAAAATTTATTTTCTATGAAAATTAAAAAAAAATAAAATGATGATATCAAATTTCTGACTTCACCATACCATTTATATGACCATGTTAACATGGGCTAGTGTCGGCTCCTATACCCATTTACCTAACACCCTGTATATTTTTATCGAATAACATGGTACAATAAAAGGAAAGGTGGTAAAGTCTTGCACCTACCTCCCACAAACTACATTTAAATTATAATATACTAGTAAGTATCTACTCGTAACTTATTTTCATATTTTGTAAAAATTTCAAAAGTTGAAAGGTTTCTTTACATTTTCATCACAATGTAAGTTCGTCTTCTTTAACCCTTCATTTGATTTTGTTCACTGGGATGAATATTCAATTGAAAAAATAATATGCCGAGTGCATAGACGTCTTAATTTCTGGTAAGTTTTTTTTTCACTAGAAAATATACTTAAGTTTTGGTAGAAAAATATTTTTATGTGCCAGTCACAGTCTGAAAGTGTTAATTTTAGCCAAAATGCCGGCCATAGCGACGACCAAGCTTTAGTGTCAAGGTGTTTATTCAAGCTTTACATGTTTTTTATTATAATTGAGTAATGACAGTGGTTTTAACGTATTGCATAGTGTTCATGCTTAATAACTTGATTGATTTACAATGCTCATTTAATAAATAAGCCATGTTATACTAGTTCAAAGTCGAGTGTTCATCCCAGTGAACATTGCCAAATTACTAATAATCTTTGATTGTTCATCCCAGTGAACGTTGTCAAATAGGCTATGAAACGTTTATTTTTGCTTAATTTTATTTCAGTGGACTAATTTCTTTATTTAGAGGATTTTTTTATTTTGTTTGGGATGTTGGCAGCTTAATACTGTATATTGCATGAAATGTAATATCAGAATAATGTTTTGTTACTGGTAAAAGTGGACATAATTGTTTTCTATATTTTCATGCAAAATAATTACATATTTTAATTTAGTGGTTGTTTGTAGATTCAAAGTTTGTAGTTCCAAATAATATTTTTGATTAAAATCATTTTTACTTTTTTATTTAAACCCTGAAGAATATATTTTATAAATGTGGGATCTGTTTTTTTATTATTTAGTGCGACTTGTCCACTTTTAAGTTACATGAACAAAAAATTATGATTTTTTCTTTAAAAACATTAAACATTGTTTTACCTCAACGATCACACAAAATTGTATGGTAATAGTTAATTTCTTACTATTTTGTGCACCAAAAAGCGGTTAATAATATAAATTTTACTTTTTATATGAATAATTATTTTAATTTAATGCCGCTACCCTAAATTGGCAATGTTCACCCCAATGAACAGTTAAAATTCTCCATATATTTGGCAGTGTTCATCGGGATGAACATTGTTTTTTTTTCTATTTGGTGAAGTTCCGATTTTTTATATATTTTTTTCTGACCTATAAATAACCCTAAGAACATAAATCCGACGATGTATTTTTCTTTTTTGATAAATATTGAGTCTGCCAAATTAAGGGTTAAGGGGAGTTATACACCAGTGGTTAGATACCAGATACATAGTTCCCATCCATTTGTCTGATAAAAGTCGTCCGCAGCCGCGCGCAAGTTATGACGTCATGAGTACCGCGCTAACATACAAGCTCGTTTGTTTAGTCTAGGGCTGCCATCAACAAGAAAATTTACGTAAAATTATTAACTAATCCAAGTTCAAATGAGAGTCATAAGATTTGCTTTTAGTATTTAGTTCGCCTTTTTTGTAATTTACTGTCGGATTTAAAGCCAAGGAACATATTATTTATTTATTAATAATATTAAGTATTTCACAGTTACATGGCGGTTTTTCATTTCATTTGTTTACTTTTACTAGTAACTATTGTAACCAAGCAGGGTTCTGAAATGGAGGCCACGTACCGAAAAGTGCAGCGTAAGATGTCCATCCACATGATGCACGAAGAGGTAGGACGCAGGAAAGCACTGGATGCAAGCCGCTAGCGCTACCAATCAGACAATTAGAAGCCACGATAGCCGAACGGTGAAGGGGTCGGACTAGCCGACTCGTGATCCGGGGAACGCGGGTTCGGTCCCCGCCGCCGCTCGACTATTGTGGTGAGCTCACTCGTGACACAAGCATATTTAGCTTAGTACGAGGGGCTAACGGGAATATTAGTAATTTGTGTAATAACAAATTACTAATATTCTTTAAAAAAAAAAAAAAATATATATATATATANAAAAATGGTACGCTAATCTTTTTTGCGACTAGTTTTCTTAGAGTATTATACCATTTTGGAATCTTGGATAGTTGCGTCAACTTTATAATAAACTTGCCGCAGTAGTGTTCATACTGTTTTTTTACAAAACGACGAGTCAAAGTGGAGTGAAAGTAAAAATCGTTCAAAATTTTAAGGAAATATCTTATTTTGATTAACTTTTGTGTAAAAACTGCAAGGATTCTGGGGATTTTAAGAATTGGAGTGGACAGCAGCACTACTTAAGTTGCCGATACAAACAAAAAAACGGAAGTATTTGAAAAATTGTAGTCGTGGTAATGTAAAATATCATAAGGAGTGTCAATTTTCGACGAATTTCATAATTTATTGTGTAACTTAAAAAATAATTGAGATAGATTTTTTTTCTTATTTTTCCTAAAGTATTTATGACTACGTGCATCCTGCGGCGCCGGCTTATCCTTGAATTTTGGGACACGTTGTATATATATCGCACGTTCATAATCAAACCGTCACTATACGAAATTTGGAGAAATTGAGTTAACAACGCCATCTATCAGCGCTCCACGAAAAGTGCATGCTGTAAAAATCCCACGCTTAAAGCTCAAATAGTTCGGCAGATATCACTAGTGTCGTTATGGAGTTTAATGGGAAAACCGGCATTTGTTGTGAGTAACAGTGACACGTTTTTAGTAGTGACGGGATCTGGACGGGCACGCCGTGATAGTTATGTAAACTCTGTGTTGAAAAACGTCATTTTTAGCATAAAGACGCTTTTACTCCAAAACCATAAGATAAGTCACAATAAAGTAATACGAAAAACGCCTTAAAACAAAAAGTGACAATATTTCTCTTACATTTTTAAAAAGATTGTTCATCACTTCGTAGAATATTGTGTTTATCCAAATAGTGAAATATTAAAACAACAAGAAAGATTTTTAAATGATTAAGTAGTTATAATTTTATCTAACAAAAATGCCACCAGGCAATCCAAAAACTAGTAAAATCAAAGAAATTATCAAGGTAATTACTACTTTGTCTAGCGTTTGTGGACTATGAAAAAGCCTTGGATTCGATCGAGATCTGAGCAGTGCTACAGTCTCTCCAACGGTGCCAAATTGACTATAGATACATCGAAGTGTTGACAGGCTTGTACGAAAACGCCACAATGTCGGTTCGTCTCCAGGATCAGGACTCGAAACTCATCCAGTTGCAGCAAGGGGTGAGACAGGGAGATGTCATATCTCCGATACTGTTCAACACCGCCCTGGAAGATGTTTTCAAGCTTCTGAACTGGAGCGGATTCAGCATAAATATCAACGAGTACATAATCCACCTTCGATTTGCGGACGATGTCGTAATCATGGCTGAGACTGTGGAAGATCTAGGCATAATGCTCGATGGCCTAAGTAGAGCCTCTCAACAAGTGGGCCTGATGAATGAGTATGAAAATGAATATGGACAAGACAAAAAACATGTCAAATGTCCATGTAGTATCCACTTGTCTGGAGACTCTACACTCGAAAGTTTGTTGACCTGGGACAAACAGTCCAGTTACGTAGGTCCAACTTCGAGAAAGAGGTCATTCGTCAATCCAACTCGGCTGGGCAGCGTTCGGGAAGCTTCGTGATATTCTCACGTCCGAAATACCGCAGTGCCTCAAGACAAAAGTTTGATCATGTGTGTTGCCAGTGATATTTTATGAATCTGAGAGGTCACCCAAAAGGTGATGGAGCGTGCGATGCTCAGTTAGTTTCCCTACATGATTGAATCAGAAATGAGGAGATCCACAGGAGAACCAAAGTGACCGACATAGCCCGCAGAATCGCTAAAATCAAGTGGCAGTGGGCGGGGCACATAGCTCGCAGAGGTAATGGCTGCTGGATAATGATCCAGAATTTAAACCTACTTCTCTGAGCCTTTTTCCCATGAAAAATCAAAAATCACTATCTAGTTCGTCAAGTTCATCGAGGTCATCAAGTTCTTGTTGTTTAAAGGCTGCCTGAACAAGAGAGTACCTTATTTTCTTAGAAGTTGATTTATGTGATGTAATTTTATAGTAATTTCATGTGTGTAACGTATTTATTTCTGATCGAGAATTTACATTTATTACTGTTACCATTGGTACCACTTAATCCAAATTATTAAGTTTTAAGTTCATTAAAATTACTGATTTTTCTATGTTAGTTTTATTTATTAATAATCATTTTGAAATTTTCATCGTCAAATTTATATGAAAATAGTGACATTTCTACCTGAATTAATAATACAGCATCAACATGTTTTTAATTGAAAACTGTCACTGTCTCAATTTTAGTGGAAAAGTGACACTATTTTAAGGGAAAAAATTAAATATTAAATAAACCATTATGATAATTTGAAAGATAATTATATTTCCGTAAAAGCCAAACAAGCCACTACTGGTATTTAACAAAAAACAAAACATTTAATAGCATTTTGCTCATTTTGCAAAGGTTTTAAAATTTTAGCATTTCAAATGCTTTTCCTGAAAAATCGACTTTTTTGTATAGTGACAGTTTGATTATGAACGTGCGATATATAATTGGGGGAAGCCTATGTTCAGCAATAAACTGTGGCTCAAATCATGATGATGAACATCTATCGAAGAGTTATCATGAAATTACAGCATTTTCGATTCTTCTATACTTATAATAAATCTGTAGAGATGTCAATTATGTACATGAAATATATTTTCAAAATAACTATCAGGGGGATAAGTGATTGATATTGATGCCAAAAATACAATCAGTAAAATTTTTGTCTGTCCGTCTGTATGTTCCTTATAGAAACAAAAACTACTCGACGGATTTTAACGACACTTGGTACAATTATTCTTCGTACTCCTGGGCAGGTTATAGTATACTTAGGAATTCCCACGGGAACGGGAATTAGCGGGAAAATCGTATCGTTTGTATGAAAAATCTAAACCGCTTAAGCTTGAAATTTGGCATGCAAGTATCTTAGTAAACCTAAAGCTTAGTTACAACAGGATATTGCAAAATTCCCACGGGAACGGGAGTTATGGGAAAAAAACATTTGTATGAAAAAATCTAAACCGCGTAAGATAGATGAAGGGGGTAAAACGGGATCCACGCGTACGAAGTCGCGGGCGGCCGCTAGTTTGTTTATAAAAGTATTCATACTATAAATAACTTAAAAAAATCGAACTGCCTAAGGCGGGAATTGAACCCACGACCTTCCGCTTGCCGGGCGACTGCTCTTCCAACTGAGCTACTTAGACACTGGATGAACCCGTCGAAATTTTCAAGTGTAATACGCTGTTACGGCCAGCGTTTGTTTCATCAATGTTGAGTATACCTACCCTACATCTAACAGAAATATTTTTGCAAATATTTAACTGTCAGTTAAGATGAAACAGCTCTTTTTACATAGTTTTACATAGTTTGAGATGCGACTCTTAACGCTAAAAAATAAATAACTATATTCATACTCTACCGAAGGCGGGTAAAGCATGCAACTTTCTTGTTAACTTTAGTCGGCAACCCTACTAATCGCTCTAGCCCGTGTACCATACTGATTTGTGATACGTCCCTGTTTTATGTAATGCCAAAGTTGCATACATTCGCCACGCGAACTCTAAACAACATTGATTAGTGCACTAAACAAGCTCTACCGTGTTTATCGCGGCTGCCATAGTGCAAGTGACGTGCGATAAAGTCCGTGATTCACGTCACTATTAGCGAAGAGTTAGAGGTAAATACCTAGTTGGTTTTAAGAATGAAGTAAGTTTCAGCTTAAGTACGTGTTAAATATTCTCAACTTAATTAAGAAATACACTTGTTTTGGAATAAAAGTAAGATAAGCTCTAAGAATTTGATTAGTGCACTAAACAAGCTCTACCGTGTTTATCGCGGCCTGGCATAGCGCAGGTGACGTGCGATAAAGTCCGTGATTCACGTCACTATTAGCGAAGAGTGGGCGAATAGCTAGTTTTTAGAAGGCAAATAGCTTGTGTAAAATGAAATTATAACTATGAGCGTATGAGTTAAAGTAAGATGAGTTTGAGTAAAACTAGAAGAAACTTGCATCTTAAAATGTTCAGACTTAAATTGCGACGCACTTCCACACCGTCAACTTTCTTTATTTCAATAAGAACTTCCTCAAAGCTTATTTATTAATTAATCGTCATTTATAATAATCTATTCATCGGTAGAGATAAAATAGAACATAATCTTCGTGTATTTCATCCCGTCTATGGCAATTTTCATGAGGTCATTTAACAAAAATATGAAGCTGAGTTAAGTTACCTACTCGTATTAATTACAAAAAGACAAAATATTTCAAACCACATTCAGGTGGCACAGTAACTCTACCACTCGATCATTCCAGTTCTAACCAGTTAAAACCGGCTGCATCAGTCACTCCAACAAATGGCAGTTGACTGCGGTCACTCTATCGCGCAGAGTACCCGCTGAGTAATCTGCTGTCTAAATCCAGGGAAAAATGGTGGACGTGTGGGAAAAATTGATGTAGGAATATGCTGGGGGAAATAAAGCTGGTGCATTATAATTATTATGTTAACAGCTTTTGATTTATTTCGTTTTTTATTATTTATTTAAGACTTACTTATTATTTTTACCTTAACCATTATGTTGGCAATGGCATTCACTGTTTGACGTAGGTCCCTTTGGACTTCATATTAAGCAAACCAGTCAGCTATTTACATAAATTTAAGTAGGTAACCTGAAGTTTTAATAAATAATCAAGTCTTTAACGATTTAAGAAAATTTATTTCAAGGCTTCCGCGACTAGCATGCATTGTTATTAGATAAATTGACGGTTATTAATATCCTCTTTTTGAGCAGCTTTTGATATATTTTTTATGCATAACAAGGCAAGATCCTCTTACCGATACTGTGCAAAGTTAATTTACTAAGGCACAGATAGTTATTTCACGGATTAACTTCCAAAACGAGCGCAAAACAAAACTACAAAAAAGCTTGGTTATTGATTATGTAGAATAGATTCTACTTTGTTCCTTAAGTTTTCCAGTTTATTGAAAAAGCTAATAATTTACAATAACGAGAACTAAATAATTTGAGAGGCTTACGTTTAAAATATCGGTAATCGTTGCAAAGCGTTCGCGAAACTAAACAAATAGGGGTATTTTTCGTTCTGATAGCGCGTCCATTACTGGGCTCAGGTGCGCCAGTAAATGGATCTAATAAAAATAGACCAAAGGAGAAAAAATTCGCGGAGGCGGAGCAATCTCCGCTAGCCGAATGATTCGTCTGTCAATGTGAGTAATGTGGCGACACCACAGTGGGGGTGAAAAGAGAGAGTTCGTGCCCATTTTGTCTTTATTTTATATTGCTGATTGAATATTTTAAACTTTCGCGTCCCATTTCAACTAAAATAGTAAGACCCCGTGTCTTATTATTTTAGTTGACTTCTTCTGAATGCGACGTTTATTAATGAGTTACATTATGTACTCACGGCTTGATGTTTCGGCTGCTATGCTGCAGCCATGGGTGACAAGCAGACTGGCGGTTCGCGGCGTTGTCCGTTCGGGCGGGCTTGAAAATTTTCGACTTAATGTAACTCATTAATAAACGTCGCGTTAGTATTTTAATTATAACTATTTTAATTGCTGATTGACTCTAGTATAGCACCACTGGTGTTGGACTTGTTTAGACTAAGGCTGAGTTGCACCACCTTATTAAAAATTTTAACCGTAACATTAACATTAACCGATGGAATTTGACAGATTTTTGACGTTTGTCAAAGTTAAAGTAAGATGGTGCAACCGAGTCTTAGCCTAGATACTATAAACTTTATAATAGGTGGGTACAACCTTTACACAAATGTTCTTTACATTTTCTGAATTAAATAGCTGTTACACCAGTCTGTTGCCATTTAAACATGAATCGCATAGATTGTACGAAACTATGCCATTGCGCACAAAAAGCTTTTTTCAATATACTACCCGGTGGGCATGACCATCAGATTCCGAGCGCACAGTTCGAATGTATTTCTATGTACGGTTCGCGAAAAGTTCGCACGAAAATTCACGATTGTTTCGTTTTTGTCTCTTCTCGTATACAGGGTGAAATTGAAATCGTTGGCATCCTATTAAAATAAGACTCTACTCATGATACGTACATTTCCCAACAAATCCAATTAAAATTAAAATAAATAAAAACTTGTACAGACGACAAGAACATCAAGTGTAGCGCTGTGACGTCTTATTTCTTTATAGAAATTATTTTGTCATAAAAATAATTATGTATTCTGATGTGATGTGCACTGTAATATCGTTTTAAACTCTTTATAAGCACACTAATACAAAATAGGAAAATAAAGCCAAAAAACTCATTGGATTTGTCTTATATGTATTTGGGGAATGTACATAATACTTAGTCTTTAAAAGAATGCCAATATTTAAATCATTGGCATTTCACCCTTTTTAATGAAATTCTCGCAAGTATAAAGATAAAATTACTTATGCTTTAAATATTATACAAAATTTATTCCAATTAATTCCAATGCTCTCTTAAAACAGATGAAATTCCAGAGAAGATCTTAATGCTATTGTTATGTCTAAAGAAAAGTTAAAAGTAGTTATTAGGGTGGTCCTTATTCCTACGAAAAAAAATTTTTTTCTTATATTTTGCGGGGCACCACGTAATTTGAATATATACCATATGAAAGTCTTTCATTATTTTTTTTTTAATTTTTAAAAGACATTTAGGGGTCGCTACCAAGGTTTGAATTTTAAGTAAAAACACAAAATTTGTATTTGTTAGATTCATTTATTTTTAGCCAAAGCCAAATAAAAATATTACAAAATTATTGTTGTTGCTATAAACTAAGATATTATGTACAATGTACATATTTGAATCAATTATTTTTAAGATATAAGAGTTTACTTGTTAGTATCTCGACGCGTCGGTACCATGGTCGGTACAGAAGAGGGGTTGAGGAGAGAAGGGGACAAGAAGCGACTGTCTATTTTATCTATGCGATGTGCATTTGCACCTAAAATGTGATATAAACACTTAAATAAAACATTTATGAAACCATGATTTAAGATCTTCAAAGCTTTTTGTAAATATTTTGACAGCTGGTAGCGACCTCTAAATCTTAACCAAAAAAAAAACAAAAAAAGCTAATTTCATATTTAGAGGTATATAATCGAATGAGAAAGTGCCCCGGGGAGAATTCAAAAGTCGAAAAATAAGGACCACCCTAGTAGTTATTCATGTGTTAAGTAAGCAGTTACTGAAGACTAGTTGAAATCTTACATTTCAGTAACTTAGTATAAACACACAAAAACATTATTTCTCTAAGTAAGAGCCAATCTGCGAATTAATTAAGGCTGAGTTTCACCACCTAACTTTAACGGTAACTATGAAGATAACCGGTGATTTTTGTATGGAGTTTGACAGATTTTTGAAGTTTGTCAAAGTTAAAGTAAGATGGTGCAACCCAGCCTAAAATTATCATTGTTTGTTAGCTATTATTACAAATATCTGGTATGTAGGTAATCAAATTAAACCACTTCCTGGAAGGCTAAGGAACTGAGACCCTGCATACCCAATAAATCAGATTGTGGATAAATTATACATATATAAATAGAAGTACATTTGTTTATTGGAAGGCATTGTTTAGGACACAACACAGTGACAGTGCAATAAATCAAAGTGTCTTAAAGCTGGTTGTATAATGGAGTCAGAATAGGGTTAACTTAAGATTATATTTTTATAACATACCTATTTGGTATGGCCAGGGATGGCGAACCAATGGCATGCGCACAATATTTAGGGCACGCCACCAATCACCCCAAAAATCACGATGAAATAAAATAGTTTTGATATCGTATTATTTGCCCTCATCAATTGGTGCCACTGTAGAGCAAGGTACTGTCATTCGCCAGTGGCGCCACTCGTACGATGCCTTCTCATTGCTAGTATTAAGTGGCACGTCTACGAATACATCAAAATTGTTTTTAGAAAAGTGGCACGTTGCTACATAAAGGTTCGGCATCCCTGTTATAGGAGGTAGACTTAAGTTAGGATAGACTTTCAGTGGGATGGTATACCTTAAACCTTAAAAATATTGGAATGGCATTAATAAAAAAGTTATTACCATCATTTTATGAAACTAAACACCACTGCCGTTAGTTACTCGTACCTAGTGAAATTATCATGTTCATATTATTAAGCCGAACGACGTGTTTGAGAACTTAAACAGCCGTGTATTTCAGTATTATGCCAATTATTATTATGATATTGCACTGAATTTAGTTTTCGCTGAAACAATGAGTAGGTAGTTGTTATTGTTAATTACAAATTATGCTAAAAGTTAATATTTAAATGTTGTGGTTTTGATATGAAATTATGATATTAAATTAAATTATAATGCTTAGAAACAAAGGAAAATCAATACTTTTTTTTTATAAGAATTTTGCGTTACCTTTTTAAAAAATAAAAATAAAGCTTAGAAGTTTTTTTATCTTCTACTCCATTCAATTGGTTTAAGGTAATTTAAAACAATCTTATTGCTCATTGGAGTTTGACAGATTGACAGATTAAAGTTAAGTTAAATGGTGCAACCCAGCCTAAGATGCTACGCGTTGTACTACGACGCGGCGATGCTACGAAATACTGTAGCACGTTTGTACTACGATGCTACGATGATTCCGTAGTTAGGGTTGCCAGGTCCAAAATCACAAAAGCCGGACTTTGTGCTTCATTTGGCCGGACATTTTACCCTAAAAGCCGGACATGTGACGGGGGGTGCAATTAGTGTCAGCTCATGAGTGAGTACTATCATCATCCAACATCCTGATGCGTGCGCTTCACATGATTCTGTGGCTCGACTTTCGCCTGGCGCGGCAACCAAATAAAAAGCCTAACAAAAGCCGGACAGGCCGGACACGGCAATTTTTGGCCGGACAAGTCCCTAAAAAGCCAAACATGTCCGGCTAAAGCCGGACGCCTGGCAACCCTATCGTAGTACATCACGTGTCGCATTGTTTATTTATCTATTGAGAAAGTTACATCAACAGCAAAACACAAGACAATTAAAGAGATAAGTTAATTATTACCTCTCTCTCTGCATGATCCGTGGTTGACTGGAAGTGAATGCCATTCGGCATTAAGTCCGCCACAGTGCATTGTGTGTATGTGCAAAAGTTTAAATAAATAAATAAATACATATTGCAAAAGAATAGACCGTCGATTGATACACGATACTGTCTTATTTATTTTAATTTAGCTAACTTTGCAGTCTACGGCCACTTCAATTTATAAATAATAATAATAAATAAATATTTAATTTCCAAAAAAAGAAAGGAGATACATATTCTTGACAAAATAACAATGTAAGCTATGCACTATACTCTTGATTATTCAATTTGTACTATTATGGCGGCTTATAAGGTTTGACACGGATTGTTATTGCCCTCATAGTATAGTTCTGACGGCCGATGGGGCAGAAAGGTTCTGGAATGGAGGCCGCGTACTGGAAAACGCAGCGTGGGACGTCCACCTACAAGGTGGACCGACGACATCGTAAAGGTAGCAGGGAAGCGCTGGACGCAGACCGCTGCCAATCGATCAACATGGAAAGCATTGGGGGAGGCCTATGTTCAGCAGTGGACGCCCTATGGCTGAAATGATGATGATGATGATGAGTATAGAGAAACACATGCCCACGTTTACAGTTCGAATGCAAATATTTGTATTACAGTTGACAGCACATGAGAGTATATATTTTTGTTTTAAAATCGCCTTTATTACAACTGTATAAGATACCTCCGTGTGGAAGGTATTCGTGATACATTCTCATCGAATTTTAAATAATACGCATTTGGAAAGAAATCATGTGTGAAATTAATTGCTTCTTCCATTCACGGGTTTATTTCAAAGACTAGAGGAATAATATTTATTTTATTGGTTTTTTCTCTTTAAACCACCTACCTATACAGGGTGTTAGGTAAATGGGTATATGAGCCGACACTAGCCCATGTTAACATGGTCATATAAATGGTATGGTGAAGTCAATAAATTGATATCTTTATTTTAATTATTTTATTTTCATACAAATCGGATTTTATGAAATTTATTTCTGACTTCGCCATACCATTTATATTATTATGACAAAGTTAACATGGGCTAGTGTTGGATCATATACCCATTTACCTAACACCCTGTATACTTTTTTCTCTCATAAAATATTTAATAAATAATCGCTTGTGCTTTAAAAACGAATACACACACCCCTTATTTTGTATTTCGTTAGTTTGTAATTGAGCACTAATTTATAAGGGTTTCCTTTGATACCCTTAGTTTTAGATATCAAAGCGAGAGTTAATCTTCACTAAAACAATAGTAAATAGGTAATTTAATTTTCTACTTGGCTAAGTTGAAAAAACAGTATTTTAGCTTTACCAATGCTTACAGGTATTATCACCTATTTCAGCTGGTGATAAGAACTAATAGTTAACTATTAGGCAAGTTCATGATTCAAAGTAGGTAGGTAGGTATATATTGTTATTTAAATAGTCATTTATTCTACTCTGTATTTGTAAGCCATGTTAAGTAACACTATACCGCTATTATGAAATTCAGCATGAAACGTATTTTTGAAATAACATTCAATTTCAAAACTTTCTTTTGAAGAAAGTAATTTATCGAAAGTCAACAGCAGCTTCAAATGTTATTTTTTCTAATCTAAAACGTATTTATTTTGATATTTGATTACAAAAAGCATCTAATCCTCTCAGAATATTTTCAGCTGTTTCTTACTTGTATTCTGTGGTTAATTTAATTTTTATATATCTGTACAGAGTCGATAGAAAAGTGGATCGCCGTGTCTGTCAACTACAGGCAGGCAATTTTCTTAACGGGTAGAGTTACATTTCTAAACCAAATAAAATAGTTGGACTCTCAGGTTTAAATGACGGATGTGCCGATATGGCAAATCTTTTTGGTTGTTAGTTAAACAGCCACTGTTATTTCGACTAAACCTGCAAAGCTACCTGAATAAAACCTGAAGACTGTAAAATTTAGTTAAGTACACCGTTTTACCGTTTTTACGCCGTTTTCAACAGTCGGGAACAGTCGCGCGGTAGTCTTTCTGCAAAATTTCGGTTCCCCGTGCAAAAGTTTTAGAAAACGTCAAACTTACGTCAACATTAAAATTGAACTTCAAAGCCTCAAGAGGTCGTGCGAGTCAATAAGTTACTTCAAGTTTCTAATTCTCAATCCAATCGCCTAAAATCAAGTCTAAAATTAGAATCTCCACCAGGTTTAAACCATTCAGTATCAAGACTAGCTTTCCGCCCGCGTGCAATTTTGTCTGTCACAGAAAAGCTTTATCGTGGCGTCCCTGATTTAAAAACCGAGATAAAAACTATCCTTTGTCCTTTCCTGTAACTCCAACTATATCTGTGCCAAATTTCATCAAAATCGGTTCAGTGGTTTAGGCGTGAAAGCGAGACAGACAGACAGAGTTACTTTCGCATTTATAATGTTAGTATAGATTACGTTAAGACTGAAATAAAATACAAAGTCCTTGCCCCAATTCTTTAGTACTTACATTGTGGTATAGCACAGCCAACTTCTGTAGTTTGTCTTATTTTTGTGTTAAGTGGCGGTCTTTGCGATAAAAGATGATTTATTACTTCTAAGAACTAGAATGTAAGTGGACCACGTTAAAGCAAAATGTGTGTTTTTATAGAGCTATTCATGTCATGATTTATTGCTGAAATATCTAATGATATTCTTTTTCTAACCTTGACGCGAAGGCTACAAAACTCGGCCACACAAAAGTGCTATAAGATTAACAATAAAAATAATAATGTTTGTTATAATGACAATCACATTTGATTCTGGATTTGAATTCCAATTGAAGTGATTATTATTGTTGGTATTTATTATCTTCATAAAATATTTTTTATAAATATTATCATGAGTACTTACCTACGTGAAAACAAAAAAAATATCTTGCGAGTCCAGTGTTTAAAAATGTAGGTAGGCTATATTTCATAAAAAATATTTTATAAAAAATCCATGTGGATATTTTCAAAGTTCACTAAAGTTACATTAATATTATTATTCACTTCATTAACCTTTAACCGACGACGTGCGGTCTCACAGACCGCTCCGGTTTTTGAAATTTCTGGATTGCAATGTTCTACTTACTCCCGTGTCCCGAGCGTCTCAGTACCTTCGAGTTTAGTTGCCCATACGCGATTACAGGTAGTGGTTACATCGATAAGGGCAGTTTTGATAAGATAATTCGATTTAAAGTTCAACAGCGGTCTGTGGGACCGCACGTCGCAGACTACGTGACTTTTTTGTACCATACTAAAACATGCGTTTTTGTTTTAGACGACTCATTTTTTGTAAAATTGATGGATCCTGGGCCACCACAACCTAGCAAAAGACATTTCCTAATGATATATTGATATTAGGACTTATTATTATGTAAAAGATGGTAGTCTGTAAAAAAATACCGCGGAACGGGTGGTAAAGCAAACAGTGACATCTATTCTAGGCTCTGACATGCCAAATCAGCCTGATGTCATTGCACCAGTTGCAAAAAGGACGTACATTTTAATCCACCTAAATTGAAAACGAAATTATCTTACAGGTGTTACCTATGCATACCGAAAATGCTTGGCATGCGGTAAAAAATAATGTCCTGATTGTGCCTAATGTTTACCCTACGTCAAATTTTTTTTGTGCATGTGATGTACGTGTCATTTATTTTTATTTTATTAATTATGTTCACTATATTTAGGAAGGAGTATAGTTTTTCTTGATTTGATTAAAATTTACAAGTTATATAGGTATTATGGAGCTCTAGTGTAATTTCAATGAAATTAAGGGTCAAAAAAGTTTTAGCCATATTTAAATAAATAATATACATTGATTCCTCACAAATTATACGTATGTTTATTTGTAATACTATAATGTTCTCAAAAAATATAAAACCAATAAAATATACTTTTATACAAAAAATGATTACTTTTTGAGTAAACAGTATAGCGGTCCCACAGACCGCACGTCGCAGACGGCGTGACAAAAAAATCACGTCGTCGGTTAAAGGTTAATACTTACTCAATTTAATTACCAAATTAGTATTAGTACCTTTGTTTTTATTTTTCATTAACTGAAAAATACTAGTATTCGCAATCCAGTTAGACTCTTTAACTGCCAATTAAGCTCCACTTCCAAATGACCGGAAAAAACCGAAAGCCCAAGTAAGTTTCGCAGCTATCTGTAGCTTTATCGCCTGATTTCCATATCCACCAGTCGAACACTGGACTGAGGACCGCTTTAACGAGACGCGCATTTGAGGGAGCTTACAGACGAGCGACAGTATATCGGCGACTTAAATCGGCGACTGTCGCCGATAATCGCCGACGACAGATATTTAAAGGAGATGTCCCAATTTCGGCCCAGAGGTTGTACGCCATATCAAAAATCAAGAAAAATCTACTGATTAAGGGAAAAATATAAATAACTATATCTAGCATATAATTTAGCCGCTCAAAATCAAAAACTATTCATGAATTACCATTCTCAAATGCATACACAAGATGGCGTATGGCGTCAGATAAAAAAAAAAAGATGAACCATAGACTAACTAAACGTCAGTCGCTGTCAGATTTCATCTGTCACTCTCCACCAAGATACGACTTAATGTCAAAAGTGACAGATGTCATCAAAATGACATTCGTCCACCATGATGGTTTTTGTGGTTGAGTATTGCTATTTTCTTAACAATCTTTTGTTTTAAGCGAATAAACTAAACCATTTAAAAGAAATTGAATAATAAGAAACTGTTGTACATTTAAAAGCCCTTCTTTTTGGTAGGTGTACAGGTTGTGGGCCTAGGCTCCATACATTTTGGGACAACTCCTTTGACGACCGTCGGCGACCCCTCGCTCACGGCGACTTTTTGTAGCGTTACAGTCGCGCTGCTGTAGCGCGTTGGCATCACTTCTGTAGTGCGATGCAAATGCGACTAACGCACGTTAGTAGCGATGCTGTCGGTCGTTTACCAAACGCGTGACAAAAAGTCGCCGTGGGTGAGAGTCCTAGGTCGGCGACAGTCCCTTATAATCGCCGACGCCAGATATTCAAATTAGACGACCGTCGCCGACGCATGGCGAATACCGCCGCTGATGCATCGCGACTCTCCAAGACGGGCAGTCACTAACGTATAGTCAGTGGTCATGACAGCGAAAGGCGCGAGTCAGAGACAGTCGCCGACCGTCGCATAGCACTATCGTAAGCAGTTGCTGACATAATGTCGCTCGTCTATGAGCTCTCCTAGAGATAAGTAAATATTGATGGGTGATTACCGAGACTGGAATGGTTAACGGTGGTATTTAAGCTGAATTATAGGGTTTAAGGTATCTAACTAAATCCACAGTTTTATCCAAGCTCAATTTAAACCAATGAAAAGTGTACCTACGTACTTTCACGATCAGTTACTTTAAAATTGTTCCAAAATCCTTCGCTTTTCATGACTGCTGGACATCAACCGAGAATAAACTGGTTTGGGGAGGCCTGATGTTCGCATAATATCTATTTGTCCTTTTTATAATATAGAAGATATTATTCATGATGATTTTGGAACAAGTCTATTTAATGAGTCAACAAATCTGTTTACAAAAAAACAGTGTAGCGATTTAATTATTATTTCGTTTTATTTCTTAGATATTTTTTCTCATTAAAACAGGCATTGTATTTTTGTACGAGTATTTTAGCCGATAATTCCATTTAACTCATTTTTGGGATTATAATCCCATTAATTACTTCAACTCTTACTCGTAGGAGTCAAACAAAAAGAAACAATAAACAAGCAATCGCGCAAATAAATAATGAAACGCAATCCAACACGACAAACTAGTTACATAATTTATTTCCTTTGCACGCAAAACCCAAACAAACGTAGCACACATTCCTTATTCCCTCAAAGCCTTAGCAGCTTAACAGAATAGTCCAGGCGCTGGAGAAACAAATTGACGGTCACTAGGCCTGGTAAACCGCGTTCTGGAAATTGCAGTATTTATTCCTATAAAGCAGTTAAACAATTGCATGATAATAATCTGTCTGTGTTAAATAATTCCAGACTAGTGCTATGATTTACTTTTTTGTTGTAAAAATCACCTGTTCATAAGTTTACAGTTTATACTGCAGTAGTTTGTTATGAGTTCAAGCTAATTGTTAATTTTTTTACGTAATCAGTATAACATAACTTGCAATAATGTTGTAAAGTGATTTCAATCGTTAATTTCAACAATCAGGATTCACTAAATTAAGGATTAAATAGGATTGATAAATCTAATTTTTGATCATTTTCAAAAGGTTAATATTTTAAGTCACCGCCGCCCCAACTAAAACAGGGAGATGAGGAAAATCTTCGAGAACCTTAAAAAATATGTTAAAACGGATTCTGAACGTCAAAAGCTTTGCACGCAAACGTGGTATATCTGAAAGCTCTTTTTGTTTTACTCTACAAAAATATAGGATTTTAGCCTCCGAGCCCAAATCAAAGGAGCAATTATACAGCAAACTCGAGTACTAATTAATAGTCGAACTTCAAGCTTAATTAATTAATTGAATGCTGCCGACGAGTTTATTTGTTGTAGGCAAATACGGTTCTATACTTTTGATTAAGTTATTTTTTTTTCCGAGTTAAAAAAACAAGTAATCGTTTTAAACTGTAACGAAAATTACTATTTAAATATATTTTTATTATTTTTTTTCTTGCTTTTAGTGGATCTTGCTGTTATTGTCTAAATGAAGGTTGGCATTAATGTCAATATTATTAATTCACAAAATAGTAAATTGGAAATTGGTTTAATTTAATGACATAAATATTATTTCCATTTAAAAATATTCATTAAGAAATAAGAAGGACACAAGGTGGACCGATGACATCATAAAGGTAGCAGGAAGACGCTGGACGCAGGCCGCTACCAATCGGGCAGCATGGAAAGCATTGGGGGGAGGTCTATGTTCAGCAGTGGACGTCCTATGGCTGAGATGATGATGATGAAAAAATAAGACTTGAACTGTATGAACTGATATAATATGTAGTTCATAAATTATTATTATACAAACACTCAAACACTAATCCAAACTAGACTCAAACTAAACATTCGTCAGTTAAAGTTATGTAGTTAGCAACTCGGAACCTACATAATTAGACCCGCGAGATCAAAGAGTTTTAACGGGCACTGTGATTTCAAATGTTCTACTTTATGATACTCAACCGTTAGTAATACGAGTAGTACCAGTAGTACTGAATTTGGAAATCAAAGGAGACGTGCGACTAAAAAACACGAATAAAAATTTTAAACGAAACACTACTGGTAGCTAACAAACACTATTTAAACGAAGGACGCGTCAGTGAAATTAAAAAAAAATGTTATCTTTTCTTATTCTAGTAGCGTAGCTGACCAGCTAAAAAAAATCAAGATTAAAAAGCGCGCGCAATCCAATTCGAAATTCGAATGTAGACGCGATGTTTTTGTTTTTAGTTTGTTTATTTTTTTTCCCATAATCTGTGACTTCACAGGTTTTACCAATCGGTTTTAACCTAATATCTAAAATTATACTTATTGCCTTTCTTTAGTAGATTAGTATAATTAATATCTCATATACCAATACTATTACTTAGTACTATTAATAGCTCTTCATATTTAGAAAACGCAGCGTGAAACGATCACCAACAGGATGGACCAACAACCTCATAAAGGTAGCAGGAAGGCGCTGGATGCAAACTGCTACCAATCGGGCGGTGTGAAAATCATTGGGGAGACCTATGTTCAGCTGTGGATGTCTTGTGGCTGATTTATGATGATGATGATAAATAGCTCTTCAAACCGTACCTTGATATCATTCTATGCCCCAAATCTAATTGTTTGAGAACAAATCTATCTATCTATAGCAGCCTTTGGGTTCGCCTTCGAACATAGGCCTCCTCTTCAACCCTCCACCGACTTCTGTCCCTGGCCACACGCATCCAGTTCACTCCAGCCTGTTGCCGGATATCGTCTGTCCACCGTTTAGGCGGTCTTCCCCTGCCGCGGGTGTTGTTGCGGGGTCTCCACTCCAGGGTCTTTCTGGCCCAGCGATCCTGGTTCATCCGTGCAATGTGCCCTGCCCATCTCCATTTACGGCTCTCAATCACTTCTACCACGTCGCTAACCCTCGTCTTTTCTCTGATCCACTCGTTCCTTTTGTGATCTTGTAGGGAAACGCCAAGCATATTTCTTTCCATTGCTCGTTGTGCGACTCGGAGTCTCTCAGCAGACTTTTCTGTCAGCGTCGTGGTCTCCATCCCATACACGAAGACCGGACAACAATTGAGAACAAATAGTTCAATTAATTAAAAAGCACTCTATAAAATTAAATTTTAAACAGCCTTTACTCGTATTATGTTACATACAACAAACTTACAAGCGTAGGTACTTACCTCATACGTAGCGTTTTGAGACTCACCTGTCACACCTCAATCGAGTGGAACTTCTCGAATTCATTTCCATATTTTACGTCTTCTTAATATTTTACATCACATCAAATAAATCCACAAACGTACCTAATACTTCTTTGTTATTCTAATCAATAAACCTTATCAAACCCTGACAGCTGATTTATTTTAATAAATAGCATTTTGAGGCACACCTGTCGTAGGTACCTCAGTCGAGAGGACCTCCTCAAACTCCTCATTTCCATATTTTATGTCTTTTCGAATTACCGCGCCCCCATTTCGTGCCGATACGGAGAGCGCTGAATTTAATGTCTGTCAATGACTAATAGCTTTCAATTTGTTTTCTGTAAGAAATTCAATCAATACGATCATCGTATACCAACCAGTATTTGCTTAGCGGGAAAAGTTTCGAACACGATTTTGTAAAGGATATTCGTTTTACGTGCTTCGTGTTACATCAAAAGAATTATCTACTGGTTCTCAGACACAATGTTTAGGCAGATAAATAATGATTTATTTCGAATTGCTAATATTTTACTTTAAACTATGTAATTTTTCTATTCTTTCACGATTTTTACCCGATTGCGCCAGAAGGAGGGTTATGTCTCTTATTCTGTTAATGATTAATGGTCTAGTTACTAGACGCTCCTTGGTACCTATATCATGAACGGCTATTATCATAAGGATTTAAGATGGCGAATTGGGGATACATTGACCAATTCTGTGTTTTCATTTAAAACAGAGACAAATAAATAAACTGTAATCCATATCAGATAGATTCATCTTAGGTTTCATCACATGTTAGCGAATAGCAATCAAATCCGTGATAAAACATGATGATTTCTGGGCCAGGCTGTATTGCGTGAGCGGGAGCAATGGTCCATAACTGTCAGGCTGACGCCGTTACTTGGCTGTAAAGGCCCGGCCGTCGAGCGGGGCTTACGAACTGACCACACGCACACTTCATACTTTATATTACTACTAGCTTTCCACACGCAGCTTCGCCCGCGTGGAATTTTGTCTGTCACAGAAAAACTTTATCGCGCGCGTCCCTGTTTCAAAAACCGGGATAAAAATCTTATGTCCTTTCCCGGGACTCAAACTATCTCTATGCCAAATTTCATCAAAATCGGTTCAGTGGTTTAGGCGTGAAAGCAAGACAGACAGACAGAGTTACTTTCGCATTTATAATATTAGTATAGAGTATAATTTTAGAACCACGACTTGTATAATTAATAGTATCAGGCGTTACTTTGCGGAAATCCATAATTAATTAGATATTAAAAAGCATTTACTTGTACATACTATAACAGCACGACGTCACCAAGCGGAAATTTTATGCTAAGTAATTTTATCTTTTTAATGTCTGATGACTTTTATATCTCATAGCAGAATTATAACCTGAAGTTCGAATATTATATCAGCGGAAGAAAGCTTTTATATCTCATAGCAGAATTATAACCTGAAGTTCGAATATTATAACAGCGGAAGAAAGCTTTTATATCTCATAGCAGAATTATAACCTGAAGTTCGAATATTATATTAGCGGAAGAAAGAATTCAAACTATTCTCCATTCAAGCATCCATCAACACAATATTCAATATACTCGTAACTTAGACCTCATAAATTACGTACTTTTGACGCATTCTTCTCAACTCTATTACAACCGTATGTTTACCCAAAAGTCTGGTATGGTCCATTAGACATGATACTTTTATAATAGCATAATCTCATTCAAATGGGAAATTAAGGTGCGCCTCAGATTTAACAAAAAAGAGGTGTAAACGTAAAAAAGTCGAGCCAATACAAATTGCGTGAACATTCCAGTATAAAGTGTGCGCAATCTTCTTCCATCCAGTTTAGTGTCGTTTCACTTATCTTTGTTTTGAAAGTTCGCTCCTTTTCCTTCCACTGTTTTAGGGGTTGACAGCCATTAGAACAATTTCCTCCCAAGACTTGTGCGAAACGAAAAATAAATTTGTCTTGAGACGCTTGCCGAGGAAGGTTTTAAACGTCTATCAAGATTCTATTTACATGACGTTACAGCACGTCAGCTGTACATTCTTGTTGCAAAATAACTTCTATTTCAACTACACAAGACTCCAGTATTAGTGTGGATGTCTGTACACTATAAAATTGCCTGTCCAAGGTTTACTCAGGACCTGTTTATAATATTGCTGTGTACAGACGATGCGACCTCAGATCAAACACTGGCCCTTTATGTACCTAGTCTAAATAAAAATAAAAACGTCATTACTGCGGGTCCAATGACAGTTGAACTTTCCCCAGGACTGAACTTCACCAGTTGGATTTTTAAAGTAAAGCTGTAGATCCTGGATACACTGTTAATAAAACGCAGATGGCGGTTTTTTCAGACTAACATTTATTGCCATAGATAAAAACAATAAACAATTGACCATAGATTATTTTGTTATTATTTTCACACACTAGAGTTGCAGCGGTGGAAACGAGATGCGAGAATAGTTCCGTTTCTCCAGAACACAATGTATTCAGTAAGTCTAAACTCTAAAGCGATGCAAAACTTCTCTAGGATTGAACAATTTTTCTTTTGTCTTTGCGAATGTCTTAGGAGTAGTTGCCGTTTAATAAAATGCCGAAGCGTCTGGCGTACCTGCTTCACTCGGTTTGTTCTTGGCGTCTACTCGATATTGCATCTGTTCAGTGCAACTCTGTAAAGTAGACTTTGGTAGGGTTACCATCTCTAAAATTTGGCCTGGTTGCCAAATTTTACAAGACGCGTTATAACCCTGGATTTTGGAGCTTAGAACCCGGAGATATGACAAGTTTTTTAAAACATAGTCGCGTCGGCCGGCATCGGCCTAAGAATGAAATTTTGACGCCCTATAAAGTAGGACAAATCCAAGAAAACCCGGACGAATGACAACCCTAACTTTGGATCGTACCTACACACTGCGGCACGTCAAGCTAAATAAATACTCTCAGTACTTGTGATAGGAGTGGTTTTGCAACCAAAATGTAAGACGTCTGTGCATTTGAATTGAGTTTTGATTTTATTAAAACGCTTGTTTGGTTCGAGTTTTCATAAGTATTTTCAATGAAAAGTAAATTAAATTCATCCAGGAGTTATTTGTTATTGCCTATATTGTTTCATTCTTAGGATGTGAAAGTGTGCAAATTGGTAGGGTAAGTCCAGGATAGATGCCCCACTTTTGAAACAGCTCTGTAACTCAGTCAGTAAGTTTTTATCAACAATTTGACCGAAGTATCTGTAAACTTTGGTCTTTCGTCTATGATATTACTATAATTATTTTAGTTTAAGTTATACCGATTCTGAGTAAATACCATTTTAATTGACCTCTAAAAAGTGGGATAGACGCCTAATGTGGGGGATAGAAGACTCACTGTATGATTGCTTCAAAGGATAGATGCCTGATGCAGGGATAGATGACTCGTTAATATAGTTTTTGAATTCTAAGGATCAAATACATTTTTAAATCGTACTATTATTTAAGATTGTTTGTTATTAAATGAATTAAAAATGAAATTTAATATTTCTTATTAAAAATAATACTACTCCTTCTAGCGCAGTCGGGTAAAAAGGTAATTCGATCAAAAGGGCACCCTATTTATTACTTTCCTAAGGTTAGCCGTACTACATTCTTTTTTTCTTCTTACTTGTTACCTGTGACAAAAAGAGCAGGTTAGGATAGATGCCCCTAGGTGCATGGGACATGGCCCTAAGGGCATCTATACCCAAAAAAAAAATTAGGCAACTATCCTTTTAGCATAGGATAGGTGCCTTTTTTAATAAAAAATATAATAACACTAAAAATCGAATTAAACATAGCTATCCCGTATAATTTATAAGATAGATAGTCTATCAAATTATATAAAAATCTGCTTCATTTTACAGCTGACAAAAAAATTATCCATTTAAAGATACTTACCAATATTATTTCTACGCTCGATAAGGTCTGGCCGCGGAAGATTTTTGCTCTCACTGGCTAAACGAACGCACTCTTTGATGGTTTGCGAGGCGAAAAGTGGTACGGGGAGGTCCCTTTCTATTATACGTACTATGACTTTAGGCTAAGTTGCTTGTAACATAGTGTACTTAAAATCGCGGCACCTATCCCACTGGGGCATGTATCCTGGAATTACCCTACACTCTATTTTTTAATCGGATGCGTCAGAAAAAAGGTTATTGTTACGAGTAAAGGGTAATTTTGTTCCAAAATACTTGTATTAAATAAAATTAACCTCTGATTTAAATCTAATCTGTAATATAATGGGTCGATAGTTAATGTTAGTAGTAATCGCTTATTCGTCACAAAAAGCAAATTTTTTATGGAATTTAAAACTTATATGACCTTTTTCTTCAAGATGATTCAAGTGCAATACGTGTTTCCTTCGTGATTTTATCATAAATCCAGGATGCAGAATAAATCAATCTAGACTCAGGTAAGTAACCCATTACTTTTATACCTATGACTGTCTAACTGCCTTGTCATCAAAACCCTGAAACGTGCTACATTTTGAGCTTCACCATTTTTTTCCGGATTTAGTAGCCTATTTCATTAATTTAAATCTAATTGAATGGGATTAAATAAAATCCATTTGATACTCGGCCTTCATTTAAGGACATCCTTTGTGTAATTATCCCTGGCATTCAACCTAATTTTCTTCGTTTCGTTTTAAGTTCTTCTGAAAAGAAAAGTGATAATATAAAATGGGCAAGCTCGCTGTCCAATTATTGAGATACGGCGGGGTTGATAAAACAGAAGATAAATATTTGTAAGACATTTTTAAATCATTTACTTCAGACTAACTCATTTAGGTTACTTCTTCTTTGGCCGACTGGGTTGTGTTATTATTTACCTAAGTATGTAGAGTGTAAAATATTAATGTTATCGTCGCATACCTACGTAATCTTAGGAGTAAAATCTTCGATAGATATTTTATATCTTGTATTCGATAGATATTTTATATCCATTGTAATAAATGTGTCTTTCTTTCTTTCTTTCTATATTCTTAGGTTATGTACTACTCATAGTAGTTTATTTAGCCTCGAGATTTTAATCAAATCGCTTGCGTTCATGACTTACTATAATCCCCAGGATGGCACGGTTAAGACTGTCAACACCAATTGGAGCTCCAAATCAAGTTTTTCCGCCACCAGCCCCTTATTTGAGTCCCTCGATTAACGACTACCAGTGGGAATAAAAGGACGAATTTGGCTAATTTGTTTCTAGATGTTTTGCTGTTGAACGAATATGGCTCTAGACACTATCAGTGCTGACCATGAGTTTACAGTAGGCGTGCTGCGTAAGAAAATGACATAAAATTTATGACAGATTGAGATTATACAATAGGCCAGCTGGCGTTTATTTTGAAAACTAAACTAGTCCTAGATTTTTTACGCACTCACTAGCGGGTGTGCTTGGTTTGAACTCATGGTAAAGCTACAGTAATGATGACATGAATATTACTGTCATTCCTTCCTGAACCTCTCTATAACTTTAACAAGTAGATACCTACGTCTAAAATCTGTCAAACTCCATACAAAAAATGCCTGTTAATGTTATAATTACGGTTAAGTAAGTTGCTGCAACATAGCCTAAATCTACCGTTAATCTACTTTTACTTCAATGTAATGTCTGTCACTATTACTGATAATGTCTGTATGTCCGCTGATGAAGGTTAAAATTGTTCAACTCTAAGGCTGGGTTTCACCATCTTACTTTCACATTGACAAACGTCAAAAATCTGTCAAACTCCATACAAAAAACACCGGTCATATTTAGGTGGTGCAACTCGGCCTAATTGTACAGACAACATCGAACTAAACTTTGTAGAATGTTATTTAGTTGTGATAGCTGCTATTTTGCAGTAAATATAGGTATAATAATCTAATGTGCTAACGACTGTACTACGGTTAATGTGTAGGGGGATAGGGATAAGTTTCGACTAGTTCACTAAGATCGATTCCGGAGCGTTAATCGCCCCAAATCGAGTAGATCAGGTGGACAAACTCGCCCGATCCATTATCATCGCACATTAGTGCATATATTATAAACATCAAACAAGTTTGCTCGATTCGCATCGATTTTGTAAAGAGTTTATGTCGATACCGCATCCAAATATAAATTGGTTAAGTTTGGACCAAGTTAAAAAGAGATAGAGCCAATACACCAATGCAATGTAATTTTCGCTTTTGTAACGAAAGTAGTTTTAATCAAAATTGGCATTTCCGATTTAGAGTCAGGTTAGATCTTAAGCATCATCTATTAAAGGCATAAATATTACATGTACAATGTAATATGCCATTTAATTGTATTTTTTTACAATTCTGAACAAACTTAAATGTTTGTTTTATCCGAACCGGCGACCTTTGACGTAGCAGTTTGATTCTCAACCTCTTTACGAACAGTCGAATTATTAAATACCTCAACCCTTTACCGAATCCTATACGAATATTACAATACACTCGAACAATACGGGAAACATGTCTAAAAACATTCTTACATCAGATAAAATCATACGAATCATAGGATCAGTGATAAGTGTGTTTATCCGGCCGCCATAAAACACCGGCCAACCCGGTCCAGAATGTTTGGCGGCATGGAGATAAATTCAGATCAATAGTGCTGGTCCGGACGTTCGACCCGGTTTTCGCCTTGAATGAGAAATGGCTAACAGCCACAAGCTGCTTTGCTAAAATATGTTTATTTTATCCACAATGAGGAGATGCAGATCTCACATGGAAAGCGATGATCAGGCGAAGGTGGAAGCGACCTTCACCCAATATCTTCAACCACTGAGGAACTGGATATCTTAACTTTAACTGCCGAAACTCAACAATGCTGTAAGAAAAAAAAATCTTAGCTTTTTTGTACTTTGTACACCAAAGTACAAAAAAGGTAAAATAACAGAGAGATTGTAAATTGGGAAATTTTTCTCCTGGAAGGTGTGCAATTGCAGTTTCAATAACTTGCTGTTAACCCGATAGCGTACTAGAAACAGTACCTTGGACCTTTTGGACCTTTTGGTTTTAAAGGTCTCTGAAGGAGAGATATCTGGCCGAAAAAAGTTCACGGTTTTTTCCAATCTATGAACCTTCATAGGTAATGTTAGATAACCATTACGAACTTTATCACAGACACTTACGAATTTACGTATTAAAAGAGACGCGCAAAATTAAATTCAAAGTCAAATATTTAGATTCAGTCTACTGAGAAATTCACTGATTCGACCCATTGAGATTGAATCTACTCTGGAGAAAATTTCATAATACACACCTGAATATAGTAAACGTGCTCAGGCAACACAAAAATGTAAGAACAAGATAATTTTGCAGTCATTCCAAACCTATTGTGGCGCTTAAAAGATTATCCGCGAACTCTAGGTAAGCTTCGGCCTCTATTCGAATTCTCCCCATCTCTCGTAGATATACCTTATTATCCAGGTATTACGAGTTCTAGATTACGATCCGAAGCGTTTTGTAATCCGATACTTTGGGGTAATCTTGGGCCATTATGCCGTTTTTATGTTATGGACCCGAATATAATTCAAACCGCGGAGCGAGTCTGTATTTTGTCTCGAATGCGGGTTTGTATCGTTTTGTTTTTTGTTTTGTAATGGTTTATCGATATTACTGTACGGGTGTGTACCCGTGGCTTTACTTTATAGGTTTCGGTTTTTTGATAAAAAAAGCCTAAAATTATTTATTCAAAATCAACTTTTCATGTTCATTATCATTTCAGCCCCAGACGTCTACTGCTGAACATAGACCTGCGTCCAGCGCCTTCCTGCTACCTATATGAAGTCGTCGGTCCACTTTGTGGGTGGACGTCACATGCTGCGTTTTCCGATATGACACGTTAGAGGACGAGGAATTAATTTACCTAGTCATTAAGGTTTAAAAGACTATAGAGGTACGGGTGTGACCTAGTAAGGCAGATTACAGTCTATATTTTTTAAAACCCATATTTGTTGAAATAATTCCAATGAGCTAGATAGATCTACACATAATTATTTTACCTCAAATTAGAATCAGAAACCTAATGATCAGGGCGGATACATAACATGCCATAATTTGGCGAGAACTGTTGAAATGTATCATCAATTTTGTGTTCCATCCTATGTGTACCGTGTTCATGTAATAAACAATTTGGATTTAAATTTTGTTTATTTTTAAGGTCAAATTAATACTCACTTATTTTTGCCAATGAAGACTTAAGCCTTAATTAGAACACTTTTAAAACAGCTCTGTCAGAAGCAGGTTGTCTCCGTTCTAAATCCGAGATCGAATCAATTACGCCTCCGGAACTTTTGATCAAATGAAATTTTTAATCCCGCTAGCCCAGCGGCCTGTCGTCCCAAATATAGTAGGTATTAATAATTTATTTTCCTTTGATTCCGTCAAGTTTTGCAGTTCCGTACTGGAATTTGAAGAGTTCGAGAATGTATATAACTGACCGAAAAAAAGGGATAATAATAATATTTCTTACGAAAACAACTTCTTCAAATTAAACCTTTTGAGCCGGATGTTTGTCGTGCGATTGCAGGACCGCATACGGTACATAGAATGACAACTGCGTCGGAATAAAATTGTCAATTACCAATACAATTACTCACCAATGTGTGCGGTTCTGTAAACGCACGAAAAATATCCGACTACAAACGTCTAATTTAAAAGAGCTCTTAAAAACACACTTCATTTCAACCTTGAAAATGAAATTAAAGTTATTCACTTTCAGTAAGTAAGACGTTAGAGTTAGCGAACATGGTCTCTATGTAATGTCACATTCTATGATAAATTATAAGTGAAACCGAGGTTGGTTTGACTTTGAGTAGATTGATAAAAATTAAAAATCAGAGCGTTAACTTCCCTTCAACTAAAAGAACGGATAACCAATTACTTACTAATTTTAATTTCAAAAGCCTTAATATACGGAACTCATTGCAATAAAATAACTTCCCATTGACCACCAAACGCTGTATTCTTGGTAATTTTTGGAAGTCCCTTTTTCACCATTTCATTTTGTGGAACATACTTGAATTACATTTCTCCCATCTTTAATTATAAAACAGGATTAGATTACATTAGGGGCAAAGGGTCTTTCGATTTACCGACTTTATTCATCCCTTACACTCATACCAGCACTCTAATTAGAGTGAAAAGGATAAATATAGACTTAGAAAAACAGCGAAATTATTGAAACAAAACAAATAGTAATTAAAAAATTTACAAAGAGATGAAAGCCAATAAGCGTCGAGTTCACGCTGGGTGGTAGATAAACAAAAAATAAACTTTTCCACAACTTTTTTATTTCTTATGAAAAATAAGTAATAACATACCAAAGTAAACTCATACTTATTTCATGAGGTTACTGAAATTCTCATATTTGACCGAGAAATATTTTTTTAGGGAAAATGTTCGACTTAAACTTATTTAGGTGGGTACCAAACGATGTTACGTTGTAATATCAGGGAGGGTTTGATAGCTGTGATGTAATTTATTACGTCATTCAATACATAAATATGTCTACGATATTCTGATCGTATTGGTTGGTAATTTTCTTCTAAGTTTAAGTTGGTTCTCGAATGGCAACAACGGGCCGGAAGACGTAGAGTGGGTAGGCCCCCCACTAGGCGGACCGACGATCTAGTGAAGGTCGCGGGAGGTGCCTGGGTGAGGGTGGTATAGGACCGGTTATTGTGGAAATCCTAGGGGGAAGGCTTTCGTCCAGCAGTGGACGTCATTAGACTGAAACGTACGAACGATTTTCTTCTAAAACTTAAAATAAATCACATCTTATATCAAAGGCTACCAGCATTATTCACATAGACTCAAGAGGCAGATCAACTCTCAATTTATCATTTTTGAGCAATGCATATGCATGTAACGATCAAATATATCTGCGTCGAGGCAAACAGCAACGCAATTTGTCTAGCACGAGCTAAGGGTTAACGACGAAAGCATGAAAGCTTGTAGAATCTTTTTATACCTACTAGTGCCTACTGCTGGACATTTATCTCTCTCAGATGGGTGTAACATCATAATCAAATATCAATCCATCTCTAGGCATCACACGAGACTTCGTCCTATATCATAATTTATTACTTATTTAATTACGAGGTTTCATATTGTTGTTTTTAGTGTAGTTACTTTTTATGTCATTTATTCTTTAAAACATATCACTTTCTAAAATTAAATCGTAATAAGTTTCTTCGCTTTTTGCTTACTGCAGGCATATTTACGGAATATCTCTCAAGACAATATTTTGCAGGAAATAGAAGCTAATGTGGAGCAAAGGAATATTTTATTGTTCATACGAGGCTTTATTCAACATTTGTCAAGTGACAAGCGGACATTAGTTATTTGAAACTCATCTTTTAATGAGATAGACACAACTAATAAGCAATGTTTACGGGGTTCTGTGCATCTGGGGGCACGGCAGTGCCCCCACCAAGTCGAGCACGGCCGTACCATCCTTTTCTCGAAGCAATTCAGGCCATTTTCGACCGCCTGTAACTTCGTTGTGGATAAAACTAGAAGGCTGAATTTTCATTAGCTATGCAGGCATTGTAAAGACACGGTATATTTCAAATTTCATTCAATTTGAACCAGTAGTTTAAGAATTATAACGGGTCAAAGTTTCTTAATTTTGTTAATTTTGTCACTCACTGACTGCTCACCGATCATCAAAATTCTAAGACACTTCTAGCAGACCTAGAAGCTTCAAATTTGGAATATAAGTAGTGTTTGGTGTATGAATCAAGGAAAAACTTAAATATTTGGGGGCACGGTAGTGCAACCGCCAAGTCGAGTAAAATTTTTCAATTTCGGTCCAGTTTTCTAGATACATAACTGCTGTCTACAAAATACAAAAAGAAATGAGATCCCATCAAAAACAATACTTGTCAAAAAAACCAAGTCTCGCAACTCAGTTGTGATATCAAGAAAACACGTGTAAATTAAATTATTTAGTGCGATGGCCAAGTCAATAATTTATGTAAAACGTTAAAGATTTCCTGGCCTGGCCTTGGTATTACATGGATCTCACAACTTTTTACCGTAGAACAACTGAGTTGAGAGACTTGGTTTTTTGGACAAGTATTGTTTTTGATGGGATTTTAATTACAAGATAATTAGTGATTTTTCATGCAAAATGACAACTTAATATTCCTGCCAAACTTGATATGAGTGAGTTCACCACAATAGTCCAGTGATAGATGCAATGGGATTGGAACTAGCGTTCCTCGAATCTCAAATCTATAGTCCGATGCTGACGATGTAAAGCTATTGTCGCATTTCGAATGGTAAGTGATAGGTACTACTAAGATCATAAGTGCTAAAATATTGGTCTAAACTGAATAAAATATTTTTGGTTTGATTTAACCAACTTATTGCTTCAAAAAGCGCTGACAAATATTACAATGGAGAGAATTTTTTTTTGGAGTTTGACAGATTTTTGACGTTTGTTTAAAGTAAGATGGTACAGCCCAGCCTTAATATTATTACGTAATTGTGTGCTTAGGCGTATCAGTACTTGGGTTGATAAACCCTAAAGTGTAAGCAGATACCGTGTTCTGAAGCGTAAATCAGGCTTTAGCCTCCATGATTTATTGCCCCGTCTCCTTTATTTATACAGGCAACTACAGATATCATGTTTTCTGTGTAAAAACCCTTTTGAGATCAGAATACCTAACCGTGAGATGTCTAAAAGGTACTTTACTTTATAATATTAAAATAGGGAGTTTTGGATTTGTTCACCTGGAATCGTAATATATAGAGCTAAGTACTTACAAAATTAAAAAGGTGTAAAGCATTAACAAAATGACCATTATACATGGGTGGAGCACATAGAACTGATGGCCACTGGGGCAGAAAAGTTCTCGAGTACCCACCACGAGCCAGAAGACGTAATTTGGGCAGTCCTCCCACTAGGTGGACGACGATCTGGTGAATGTTGCAGGAGGTACCTGTATGCTAGCGGCGCAGGACCGGTCTTTATGGAAATCCTTGGGGGAGGCCTTTCCATCAGTGGACGTCATTCAGCTGAAATGAACGAACGTAAGCATTAAAACTGCTTTTTCTTGCTAGAATAGCAAAAACTACCGATAATACGATGGCGCTAGCATTTACCTCTAAGACTGGAACCTGCAACCTAGTAAAGTTGGCATTACGGTCCAGAATAACGTGAGTGCGCGAACTATCAGACTACTATTGCATCTTAACAGCATTGCGGCTACATTTCAACAAGTTCAATCAAAGTAAGATTAAACTTGAAGCAATCGAAACCTGATAGAACGACATGCAATTACTTGAAATCCTTCACTACGAGTATAATAATACAGATTGGGTTATGAAATCATCTCAATTTTGTTCAAGCTATTTGAACATTTTTTGTATTGGTAATCTTCATTTCAGTCTATTGGTGTTTCTTTAGTGTGGTTTTGAACAAAAATTCTGATTCTACTACTGATCAAACAAAAAAAATAAATAAATAAAAGCGCCTCTGTGGTTGAGGATTCCGGGTGAAGCTCGCTTCCATTTTCGGCCTGATTTTCCACGTTTTGGATGAGAAAATGGCTAATAATTTAAAGAACACCTAACTCTGTTTCTACAAGTTTTATAAATATTAGCTCTATAACTGTTAATTTTATAGCAAGTGTCGCCCTCTTGGTCAATTTTTGTGGTGCCCTTACGGGGTGTCGTGTGTGCAACGTACTTATATTATATTTTACCATCTGTATTTACCATGTGACAAGCAAATAAATAATCGTATTTATATTAATACGCCAGACAGGACACGACTAGTTCAAAAGTAATTTTCTTATAATACTCAGCCATCAAGACTTCTGATTTTAATCAAAACTATAAATAAAGCTACCTAAAACTAAAACTTTTCAAGTTTGTTTCCTTTGATGATCGAAATATTATGATCCAGCTAAAAGTTCGTTATTGTTCCTGGAATATCCATTCAATTTATCCCAATTTTATACTTAAACTTTAGCCAAAATATTTATGCAGAATCTGGAATCGATGTTTATAGAATACCTTTTACGAAGCCCAAATTTTTAAAGAGGGTTTACAGCGAAATCGGTACCTACCTACTGAATTAGTCTCTAATCAAGTATTTCTTGTAATGAAATTCTGGTTTAGAAAAATCCCCTTTTGTGTCGTGAAAAGGCATGTCGGGGGGACGATAATTACCCATCGATATCCATTTCATTGGCATGTCCAGGGGTGTTCCGTTGAAATAACACTCGATATTTTGTGGGATATCGAATACCTACATACATATTTAGATAAATACTACGAGTATGTCCTCATTCAATTGCTATTGAATCGATAAAAAAATACGTTTTACTGACACTAAACTCGATGTCATAAAAATATCGAGTACTATTTTCAGGGAACACCCCTGATATTAGTTCATCATCATCATCATCTCAGCCATAGGACGTCCACTGCTGAACATATTCCTCCCCCAATGCTTTCCATGCTGCCCGGTTGGTAGCGGCCTGCGTCCAGCGCCTTCCTGCTACCTTTATGATGTCGTCGGTCCACCTTGTGGGTGGATATTGGTTACCGCAGTAAAATACGAGTACAAGACTTGTAAATGTAGAGCATGCTTTATTTTATTTGTAGAGTTAAAAATAGAATCCAAAATGGTTGCCTAAAGTTATAAAAAATAAACTTTAAGGCTCAGTTGCACCACCTACCTTTGACCGTAACTTTCACGATAATCGGTGCTTTTAATATGGATTTTGACACATTTTTGACGTATGTCAAAGTTACAGTAAGATGGTGCAATCCAGCCCATCTGTTGTTGTTTACTGGATTTAGATTTCGGTGTAATCTCTCTTCAAAACAAACACAATGAATGAAGTGAATTTGAACTAATATGTAACAAATACAAAGTTAGTCAACGGCACATCAATTTTTGTGTAATTGTAAGCTGCTATTTTGCTGTCTACTGTTAAGTACTTAAATTTTTTCTAGAAGTTAAATCAATGCGCTTACTTTTTTCAATTACGTTTTTATTTTAAAATAAATCTTAAAAATAAATAAATAATATAAAATTAGGGCCAATTTCCCATCTCTAGTCAAAGAGGGTAATGAATAGCGGGGCGGACGGGGCCACACTCCGTCATTTGCAAATGACCGTAACCATGGATCTGTTTATACTTAGATTACTTTCTTTATTTTATGTACAAACGGTAGTATTTTAGTAGTATTTTTTGTGTTGCACATTTCTTGCGTTAGAGGATGGGGCCAGACTAAAATCCACGCAAGCTACTTTGGGGGCAGAATTACTATGAAGTAGTAAATAATAAGTTCTGGAGTTGCGGCCACGAGCCGGAAGACGTACCGTGGGCAGGCCTCCCACTAGGTGGACCGACGATCTGCTGAAGGTTGCAGGACGTGCCTGGAAGCGAGCGGCGCAGGACCGGGCTTGTAAAAATTTTTGGGGGAGGCCTTTGTTCAGCAGTGGACGTCTTTCGGGTGAAACGAAATAACGAACTAAATAATTATCCCAAGGTGATGATGATGATGAATTATCACCTAGGAAAGCACCTGAGTGCACAGCGCAAGACCGACCGTTGTGAAAATCCATGGGGGGGAGGCCTTTGTTCAGCGGTGGATTGCATTAGGTTGAAACTCACGAACCAAAAGTGAACAAATTATTTACTATCAGCATCAACCTCAACAGAAATACGGAAAGATGACATACTTGACTTAAGGTCCTATGTCCCCTAGATGGGGCAGAGGGCGTCCACAATAGTCCTCCATCGCGTTCGGTCTTGAGCTTCGCGTTTGATCTCGCTCCAAGTCTTGCCGATCTTCTTTTGTTCTTTGCCTTGTCTGCCACAGTGCGCCGCCAAGTTTGCTAGGGGCGACCACGTTTGCAGAAAATGTCACCTCATAAATAAATTGTAAACAAAACCCCATTTGTAGATTACCATAAACACAACGTCACTTTCACTTATCTTTACGTTTCACATGAATATATTTCCAGCTATTATTATGAAGTTAAGTATTAATAAACTGGCTAAAATACCATTATACCGTCCCTACGGAACCCGGGTATAATAAATAGGCGTAGGTCAGAGCGCACCGTGCCCCGCGCCATTTGCAAATTGTCGAAACGGGAACCGTGTATGAACTAGGGATGTTATGGATATGTAGTTTCGGTTATGGAATATATAGATATAGGAATAATATTATTATACCGGTTTTGGTTACGGTTACGGATATTTTATTATTTCGGATATCCGAAAGTTTCGGTAACGGTTACGGATATAATATGTGCTTAGAATGCAATTTGCAATAGTTGTCCAGCACGGTTTATTATGGCCGCACACTTTACATCGAATAAAAAGTAATAAAAAAATAAAAATTGATACTAAAGCCCGGTCAACAAAATTCTACGTGCTCACGGACCAGACTATAGATGGCATTATAAAGGTAAATCGGGCTGAAATGCCTTTACATTATACAATTTAAACTGCCTACATCCGAAACTATTCGAAACTTTTGAATCGGTTACGGTTTCGGATATTTTTTATATATCCGAAAGTTTCGGTTACGGTTACCGGTTATCCATAATATCCCTGGTATGGACCCGTATATCGCGTATTAGGGTTCACTAGTGACCGGATTAAGTTAGTAGTCCTTGCATAAGTGTGATGTGGGATTGTACTACTAGGATAGCAAAGATAAAGCGTGGAAAAGCATACACGATTCAACCCGTTGTGGTAGGGCCCAAAAGATAAGGAGACATGTAAAGTGCCCCTTAAGTGCTACCTTTTTATTATTATTTTTGACGTTCATTAGCGCCAAAATATTGTTTTTTAATAAAATAATAAATTATGATTTTGATTTTTTGGTAAACTGCAAACTTATCTAAGGAGATGCCAATAAACATTTAAAAATCATTTGATAACAAGAAAATAAACTGATTAAAATATCAAAATTTTCGCCATATTTTCTTCACCTAAACAATCGAAGTGCTTCATTAGATAGAATTCCATTAGCGTAAGAAAATTGACTTAAAATTGCTATTTTATAACTAACTTACGGCACTTAACCTTATTATAATAACACTTAGCCTTTAGTAATTAGCCAATAAATTATAACGAACAAGTAGGTACGTGCTAATAATATAATTAACAAGAAAATTGTCGAGAGAAAACAGTATGATAGTTGTCGAGAAAAATGTCGCAAATAATTTTCCCTCTGTATCAAAGTAAACACAGAAAAGGCAGTTAATATTTTTTATATCATTACTAGCGGCCGCCCGCGACTTCATACGCGTGGACGGCGTGTGAGGTTTTATCCCTTAATTCGTAAAATCTGTTGTTTGATATCATGTTGATAGATGGTGTTTCATGGCTTCCTATAGTCTCTACTAAACATAGTTTTTCAGCAGGTTTATTTACTACACTAGTACTAATCCTTAATATTAGAAAAACATGTAGGTACGGGACCATTAGAAAAGCGATTGACTCACCCTTCACCATATTTTTTGGAGATCATCCAGTTCCGAATTTGACGGTCAATAATATATGAGTCTATTAAACGCCCAATGGCCATCGCTGATTTACGTTTTGTTGATTAATTTCGGGAACAAATCGCTTGTCGATTTATGTGAGCACTTTTGAAAGGAGAGGCATTACCGCCCTTTGTACTGATTCCTGATGCTTATACGATTGCTTTAATGGATTTTCCATACGGGAAATGTATTTGGGAGTGGGCTTGTAATAAAATATTTCGATTTAAATCTTTTTTTGGACTTTAAAAAATACATTTTTGAAATGGATTCACGCAGTACTTTTGTGTGGTTCCATTAGCCGGGCAAAGACTTCAGTTGGCACCATGCCACTTGTCAAAAAGACTTGACATTCTACATTAGTCAATCGTTCAGAGTTGTCCTTCTTTTTGTTTTATTTATTTATTTAATAGGACAACCAACAAGACATACACTGGAAGACAATCAATATTTACAACGTATTTAACTTAATCTAAGTGCTGCCTTAATTATAGGTTGCCACGGCATGCAATAGTGGACTTTATTTATCAGGACTTCTGCTAACTTTCCACGAATTCATTATAGACAAATGGTTCCGATTTTCAGACCCATTACGTTACTACCGCAAACTAAACAGAACTAGTAGACTAAATGATTGTAATAACACATTTAGCTTAATTGGGGGGGTTAGCGAGAACAACAGATTTACTAGTAATCTTGAAATGTTACTAGAACTTCCATGAAATCGGGTTGTGTGTGCTTACCATGAGTTTACGTTAGGTGTGCTCTCTAGCGACTGCGTAAAAAAATGACATTTATATGTATGACATATTGTGCAGCGCCCCTAGCGGCTACTTTCAAGAAATAAAATCTTCATAGAATTTTTTGACGTATTCGCTAGCGAGCTCACCTAACGTAAACTCATGGTAGGCACACAGATGTTCGTATTCGAACGATTTCAAACTCGCAACCACAGTTGGATTTATAGAAGTACGCAACTATAGGTTTAACTCTTAACGCAGTCAGTGTATGGGAGCGGCATGAGTATGTTTTTGAGACGTCAAACGTGAGCGAGCAAGGTTCTGGAATGGAGGCCGCGTATCGGAAAACGCAGCGTGAGACGTCCACCCGCAAGGTGGACCGACGACCTGATAAAGTTAGCAGGAAGGCGCTGGATGCAGGCCGCTACCAACCGTGCTGTTAAAGAAAGGGCAAAACTTATGTAAAATGTGAATAGAAATTAAAACACAGCAATCTTGTTACGCCATTGTAATGCAACAAAAGACAAAAGTAAAAAAGTAAAATAAATAGACAAAACCATAAATAATTAAAAAGGAGGTTTGTCCACATCTTCCGCATGCGACAATTAAGTTTAAACAAACATAAATGAAAAAAATTACATTCTATTGCATGTGTAAAAAATAAAAATAAAACATACAATAACAAGAACACACTGCTTAAACTTAAAATAAAACTTCCTATAAAGGGGTAGTTGCCGACACCTCCAAAGGATACAGCCGCTGGAAAGGACGTGCCCTTCTTCCCGTGGCCGTCTCTACAATGGCGGTCCTCGGGATTCCGTCCCTGCCGCATCTTATTTCAACGACTCTACCCAATGGCCACTTCACTCGTTTTTCCGGCGTTTCAATTAAAACTACGTCTCCCAGCCTTATGTTAGGAGACGTAGTTTTGTCGTTCCCCCTTTGAATCAGAGTAGTGAGGTACTCCGCCACAAACCGACGTTTGAAAGCTGCCCTTAATTTGGCTAGATATTGTACCCGTGTGCCCAAATAATTACCGTCGATTTGATCCAGATCAGGATTCGCATCTGAATGTGAAAGTGGACTTAAAAAATTTGCAGGAGTGAGAGGAGCCAACTCCTTACAGCTGTCATCTCCTACATACGTTAATGGCCTGGCATTTATTGTCGCCTCACAGTCACAAAGGATCGTAGCTAGCTCGTCATATGTCACGCAAGATTTCCCTAAGACCTTACGCAACAGATCCTTCATCAAGCGAATCAGACGCTCCCAAAAACCTCCCCACCATGGGGCTGTAGGTATATTTAGCTTCCAATTGATGCGACCAATTGACGACTCGCGTTGAATATTCTCCCAGTCTAAAGAAGCAAGTAGATTTTTTGCCCCGACAAAATTGGTCCCGTGATCAGAATAAACAGTTAACACGCGACCCCGGCGAGCGATAAATCTACGAAAACACATAAGAAATGCTTCGGTGGATAAGGATTTGGTCAATTCAAGGTGCACAGCTCTATAAACGGCACAAGTAAATAAAACTATCCAACACTTTTCATTATTTCGCAATATTAAAGGACCTGCTAGATCAATGCCTGTAATTTGAAACGGAGCCGCCGCTTCTAAACGATCAACTGGCAAAGGTGCAGTCGGCGCATTCGCATGTTTTCCAGAATAACGTCTACATATTACACAACTGGCTAAAACTGATTTTAAATCTCTTCGGCGAAAACAGGATAATTTAGATCGAACTTCACTTGGTAAGTTCGTTTGATCATTCAATAGATCCAATACAGAAACAACAATCCTTTCATGCTCATCACGATTAAAACAAACCTAATGGATTGTTGGTATCTTAGAGGATTTCATAGAGATGTCTGTATTATATTATGAGACTTGTACATAGTTTGTTTACATACATAATCTATTCATATTACTGCATGGAAGGGCGCGGTGTGTGCGAAGTTTGTATGAAACCGCGAAAAGGCCCAGTGTCCCATACAAATGGTCCACGTCCCACACCTCTTAACTATGTATGAGAGTATAACCATGTATAACTTTATCATAGTTTCTACCTAAAGTGCAGGGAAAGTCGAGCGGCTTGAAACAACTTGAGCCAATTTAAAACTACCGCGCAGAAGCTATTTAATACTATTCAAAGCTGTTAAAACTTGTTTCATTACTTCCATTTAAAATTTTAAGTTTTAAAAAGTGTATTCAACTTTTATTACGTCCATCCTTTAGCTTTTATTTTTCAGATTTTTCTAAAGTTTTTCAGTGTAGTCTATATTTTTTTATATCTTAGTTTATTAATGAGATTTTTTTCTTGTGTTACAGGTAAGTCCAATTAGGCAGTATGTAGTGGGTAAGTCTGTGTTATTTACTATGTGACAATTGTACTATACTGAGCATCATTTCAAAGCAGGTGACAGTCCTAAAGGTAACGCTTAAAAATTCGTACCCTAGAATTAATAGGTAAGCAAAGTCTTCTTCATCGTTTTTATTCTTAATATTACCAAAGGATAATACAAGTAGGTACCTATTATTATTACTGTCAACAATCATTTTACACAAAAACAATTGCCCATAGCCAGTGGGACTCAACACCATGACCTTTTATTTGCCAGACGATTGCTCTGACAACTGAGCAATAGGGAATTTACTTAATTGAAATATTTAACTGATTTTTGTTTCTATTAATATTAAGTACTACTACCATAACTATAAACATTACAATTAATATTTTTACGGGGTTTGCGTCCTAGGCTTGTACTCTTACAAGTGCAAAATCATGTTTTCTTTATTTTCAACTCCGAATAACCTAACGTTCTGTAGGTAGGCCGTGTTTGTGTTTTGCTTAATAGGCGAATAAGCATAAGGGCCCGAAAAGCGGTTGGGCATCGAATGCCTCATACATAATGCGCATATTATACCTTTGGTAAACTACAGTAAGCAAATATCTGTACCCTCAGTGAAAAGGGATCTAACTCGACTTAGATCAAAACTGACTTTATAACATAATGTGAATCTCTGATAANCTGCCTTGTTTTCACCTGAGCATTTTCGAAATTCGCCGCGATTTCGTCCGTCACCTCGCTTACTACCTCCAATTCTTCCGAGATCTTCTTACATAGCTTTGTTATAATAGTTCTTATGCAAGATCTGTTGGATTTTGCTTTCAGAAAAGTCCTATCGTCGGTTACTTTTGACGCCATTATTTTGATATTGCTGTGCGTGTGATTTTCTAATGTGTTTTTACCATTCGCACGGTCGCCAGATGTTAAAGAAAGGGCAAAAATTAAGTAAAATGTGAATAGAAATTAAAACACAGCAATCTTGTTACGCCATTGTAATGCAACAAAAGACAAAAGTAAAAAAGTAAAATAAATAGACAAAACCATAAATAATTAAAAAGGAGGTTTGTCCACACGTGCGATGTGGAAGTCATTGGGGGAGGCCTATGTTCACGCAATCTTGTATACCCATTCTTATGATACACCATACAAGAATGCATGGTAAATTCAGCGAACTGCTCCTGAATCGAATGTACCTACTACTACTATATCTATTTATTTATATTAACCGGCAGACAGTGGTGACTGAGTTTGTTGCGGCGCTTCTTCTCAGCACTTGCCAAATGTTGGTCTCGAAGCGCTGGTAGGGTAAAAATTATGAGACATGTAGAGGCTCCTCAAGAGCAAAATGACGATTTGTAAGAAATATTTATTAGTCTAAACAAATAAAGAAATTTTGATTTTGACTTTGACTCAGCAGTGGACGTCCTGTGGCTGAAATGATGATGATGATGATGAAACGCGCATCAGCGAAACTTCAAATATGTTTCCGATTTATAAGGTCTGTTACATCATAATATGTCAGTGTCACCCCTCGTGTGCCGCTCCCATACCTGATTGAGATATGCATTACACCTAATACATTCCAAGTATTTGTCAAAACTAAGTAAATTATACTCCTGCAATATTAATTGGACTACTGTAATCAAAATTGCTTATTTGGGACTTCTTTGATAAGTCTTTGATAGAGACACCAATCAAATGAATTCCAAAAGTCATTGTCCAATTAATGCGAAATGGATGAAGTAAATCCACACAAATGTCTCAATTAATATGATAATAGACGTCTAAATAATTTACGGACTAGATCTTAGGTAGGCGAGATTAAGAATTTTAATCGCTGTTTAGTGAGAATAAATTGAAAGTTGCTCCGAGAAAATATCTTCTTGGAGTAATTTACCCGAGTTTTAGTATTCATTACTGGATTTATTCGTCTTTCAGAACTTGTACAACAGTGGGAAGAATTTACTTTGAATTGCTGGAGAGTGTTGCTCGTTGAATATGTATGAGCCTGTGTATGCTTTCGGAAAGTAGGCTTACGTAATTTCGGTAATGTATTCCCTTGATTTTGGCAAAACAGTTCGTGATAACTTACTTTTATACGCGGTTAAGATGTTATAGCTTAGGCCAAAATTAGTTTAATTTACCAGAAAGTCTTCGGGTCCATGGCCGCCACTCGAGAACGTAGACCTCTACGGGACTATTCCCACCTTTCGTTTCCACCGCTGCAACTCCTGTGTTCTTCAACAGGATCTACACCTTGACCGCCAACAAAAACCCAAGCAGTGAAGGTCAAGTTTCTCCCGGGAGAAAGTAAAATTGTCATTGGACCTGCAACCAAATTAATCAGAAGAACATAGGAGTAGTTCGAAGTTAAGGTTCGACAAGTGACAAACAAAGGTTGAATAACGTTTATAGAAAGTTATGCACCACGGACGGCAATAAATATCTATTGAGGGGATCTATATTATGAGCTATTAATTAGCTGCCTGCCTATAATATTTTTCACAGAATCGCTTAAAAGCACGGAAATTTGGCCGGCCTGCCCCCACTAGGTGGACTGACGATCTGGTGAAGGTCGCGGAAGGCGCCTGGATGCGGGCGACGCATGACCGGTCGTTGTGGAAAACCTTTGGGGAGGCCTTTATCCAGCAGTAGACGTCATTTGGCTGAAACGAATCAGAAAATCGTGCTATCCAGTTATCTGACAAGTAATTAACATTTCAAGTTAATATTAACTTAAGAGTTCAAAGGATGTCATTTGAGTTATAACTCGGAACTTTTTCCAACAACCTATTAAATCTGCATTACTTTTGTACCTTAATCCTACTAATATTATAAATGCGATAGTTTGTATGGATGTCTGGATGTCTGGATGTCAACATGTTTGTTACTCTTTCACACAAAAACTATTGAACGGATTTTGATGAAATTTTTACAGTATTATTTTTTATAACCTAGAATAACATATAGGCTATAGTTTATGACGATCTGTGACAAACTAGATTTCACGCGGGTGAAGCCGCGGGTAAAAGCTAGTCAAACTCCGCGAATCTAGACACAATAGATAATCAATTGTTATGACATTAATTAATGCCGTCTGGGACTCAATCGGTTAAATATTAATTTATTTGGTACACATCAATGTGTGGTGATGGTGATTCTTGGAACAGAATTCATCAACAAATACAACTTTAACAGAGTTAAGACTAAAATTCCACCTAAATTACCAAATAGCTTTTGACAGCGGTGTGGGGCACAAAAATACCTACCTACTTCTGTGGTAGAACTTAAGTGCTTCCATGTAATATAGAGTTTAAACTTAAGACATGAATTCATAATGGTGATAACTAAGTTGAAAACCGGTCGATTCCTTATTCATACGGGTACATTTATTACTGATTAAAAAAATATAACATTAAACAGTACTTTTGAGAAATATTAAGCAGACAAGTTCACCTTACTTTAGAAAATGTGTTCTAACTTTTAAGTCAAATAACTAATTGCTTTCTGCGTTGTTTTAGTTTTGTACGTATTTTATTTGTCAATTTTGTGTTGGTAAGTACTCGTATTTACTTAAATTAGTTTCATTATATAGACTATTTCGAATATTCTATTGAAATAAAAACGATATTCGAAGAATTCCAGTTCCGAATCGTCTCTACCACCTTGTATAAGGAATCAACCAGTGATCGAAAGTTCCCGAAATAATCCAGTCCGCGTGCCGTAGAGAACTAATTGGATCCTATCACCGACTAAGCCTCACTTAAGGACGGAGCACATTTATCAACCCGGAAAGGGATCGTAACCGTATCAGCTCGAAGCGGTCATTATTATTTGTATGACTCCATACTGCAACGCACACTTACCCGCACCGTAAGGCCCAGAACAGACGGTGAAACGCAACTGCAACGAAACTGCAACTTTCTGATGATTCTTATGAATGAAACTGAAACTGAAAGTTTCAAACTGGTCGCGTCATGTGTGGTCTCTCAACGGACGCTATGGCAGAAACTTAGATGCAACTCAAAAGTAACTAGCAGTTGCTGTTTCGTTGCGGTTGCGTTTCACCGTCTGTTTTGGGCCTTACTTAAACGATTCGGCTCGCGGTTGACAGCGCGCAAAAGGCGATGATAGCTCGCAAAAGGCGATACGGTGATCCCTTTCAGAGTTGATAAGTCTGCTGTCTGTGACCTTTATTTAGCACCAGACGGTTGCAAATAAGCGGTGTGAAAATATAATTATCGCGAAGTTTAGCAAAAATTGCTTTAATCTCCAACACGTTTCAGCGATCGTAAATAACTAGCATTTTCCTGCTTAGGGTTAGGTGGAGTTTTTATTATCTTTACATACTCATAGGAAAAGAAGGAATAAGCTTTTTAAAAGCGAAATAACAACAATCTCATTGACAAGTTTCTGTTGAAACGCTTACCGCTAAGCGTAAACGTATCGTCCACTCGAACAAATAAAAGATGGAATGCTCAAAACATCTGCTGTGCATATTTGAAAGATTAGACAAAAAAAATTCAGAAATCACAATCCTCATGGTAATATCAAGATAAGGAGTTGTGTATACTTTTACACTTTAACCCCCAATTACAAAAACTTTTACTCTAGTTGAACTCTAGTTTAAATTGACATTGTAGTACATACTTATGTGAATTTCATTTTAACTCGCGTCATCATATGTTTTAGTTATAACCCATCTATAATAAATGTACTTTAGAGCAATAAATGATAAACTTCCTTGCCCTATTGCACTTAAAACTTCAGTATTTCTCTACACTTCTCAAATAAACTAAAATCATCTGAAAACAGTTTCCAACTCCGTGCTAAACATCTGTGTGCATTTTTCACGTCATTCCACGAGACGGTCTGTAGACAGGTACAGTTGATGGCTGTTAACGTAAACACTGTGGCATTTAAGCACTGGTAATAGGTGCGATTTTGCTACAAGAAATATACAGTCTGATGTGCTGTTGACTGTACTTACACGCTTTAGCGAGCCCAGACATACTGTAGCTGTAGCTTTAACAATAGTGGAAAATACTGGATTCGTGGAGCGTTGCATTATTTCAGGATGCTAAATAGGTACCCCTTGGCTGTCAGAGCAGAGAATCGTACGATACAACAAAAAAGTTTCAACCTTTGCACGCAGGTAAAAGCTAACCGTATTAAAATTATTTTTTTCTTAATTAAATCATTTTGGGATGATTTTTTAATGTGTCCTATTATCTGTGTGAAATAGGAAAATCAACATTATTGGTTGAGTCATTTAGACTTGAAAATATAATACAGATACGTGTCGAGATAGTACGAGTTTCAACCTGGCAAATAATAAAGTTACGAGTTTGTTGATGAAAATAGGGTTTTAAAAACCAACTTAGGCCCAGAACAGACGGTGAAACGCAACTGCAACTTTCTGATGATTCTGATGAATGAAACTGAAACTGAAAGTTTCAAACTGGTCGCGTCATGTGTCTCAACGGACGCTATGGCAGAAACTTAGATGCAACTCAAAAGTAACTAGCAGTTGCAGTTTCGTTGCAGTTGCGTTTCACCGTCTGTTCTGGGCCTTACTGCTAAGGTACCTCTGAATAACACTTCATGCGATCCACTATTAATAAATTCCCTTCTATTACAATATTTGACATCCCTAAGATAAATCTAGCGTTGCTTCTCAACGCCTGTCTATCAAGGAAATAATAATATACTTACGAGACAGTATTCGATCACGTAACAATGGAATTTGTAAGATTCAAGCAATCATGGTCCCAATGCTCCAGCTTTTGTGAGCGACTTATTATGAAGAGAAAATCTTGTTGTAGCAAAGAAGTATATTACTTCACAACAAAGACTTAAGCCATCTGTAACTTTAAGTTTATTATAAAGCTAGTCGGCACCCGTGACTTCGTTTTCGTTGAGTTCAAAACTTTAGTATCCCATTTTCCGCATCGTGTGCATTATAAATAGATTTTGTTTTTCATATAATAAATAAATGATAAAACGGTAACTATAACGATAACCGGCACTTTTTGACAGATTTTTGACATTGGTCAAAGTTAAAGTAAGATGGTGCAACTCAGCCTTAATGTTACTACTTGTTATATCAACGTAATGTAACTCTTATGGTGCGTCACGTGCGTCCACACTGGGCGAACGGGCTCGCGCGGTAAACTCGACATTCTGTTCACCCTGCTCTTAAGTGAGCAAGATGTCGAGTTTGCCGCGCGAGCTCGTTCGCCCAGTGTGGACGCGCCATTAGAAGATGTAAGCCAGGATCTACAGCTCGACCGCCAATAAAACCCAACCAGTGAAGTTCAAGTTTTTGACCCATAACCCATAACGTGTCATCGTATTGTAACCATATTTAAAACTCTTTCAGAAAAACAGAAAAACTTTATCGCGCGCGTCCCTGTTTCAAAAACCGGGATAAAAAGTATCAATGTCCTTTCCCGGGACTCCAACTATCTCTATGCCCAATTTCATCAAAATCGGTTCAATGGTTTAGGCTTGAAAGCAAGACGGACAGACAGACAAAGTTACTTTCGCATTTATAATATTAGTATAGATTATAATATTAGTAAACGGAATCCTAGAACAGAATAGAAGGGAACATCATTTGTTTTCGTACATAAGCGCGTCATAATACAGTTCATCCTTTGTCTGTCTTGAGATTATATTCAAAGAAGCAAGAAGAGAAGGCGTTGCTTAGGAGATTTTCTAAGAAATTTCCGCTTTGGTTCGCGGTTCCCCGTCGCTTTTTAGTGTGAATCTCTTTAAAGTCGTTTAATGGACAAGCTTTGAGAAATATTTCTCACCTAGAATCGTAATATCAGGAAGTCTGTACGACAAAGGAAAAAAGTATTGATAGTAATCCCATATGCAAGTTTTTATTGCTTTTGTCACTACATGTACTCGTAGCTCTTTGCATTATCTATAGGTCGTCAAAGAGTATTTTCAGCTTAACGTTAACTTTCTGAATTCTAAGTAGGTACTTTGTATTGAGTAGGAACTTCTGAATAAAATATTATGCTTATACAAAAAAAAACAATTAGATACGCATGAAATACGATTCTGTACTTCTCTAATTTAGTTAATTAATCAACCGATTATACATATTAATGGGTTACAGTCCTGTATTACAAGCTGATACGGTAAGATTGTAGGCATTTATTGATATTTATGTATGACATTTGCATGATATTTATTTTGAACGCGATGGCTCACTTGCGCGTAAAGATGTTTTTTCTCCATAAATTTCCCGTTTTTTTCCTGAAAATTGTCTCAGAAAGTTCTCATTCGGTTTCCCGGTGTCTATTCACGGTACATCTCTAGTTGTGAGACGCTGCATGCGGTTGCGGTTGGCTTCGAAAGGCAAAATGCGCATTGTACTAGTAGTTTCACACCTAGTTTTCGGCTCCGTAGCATGGTTTTGGCTTTCAAAAATCTGTGACAAATTTGGGAAACGCTGCTTTAAATAATTCACTCCAACTCTATAAGTATAATGTTCATTTTATATCCTTCCTTGTAGTTTTATTTTTAAAAAGTCATAAATAACTTGAAAAGGTGTCGCTATAAGTTAAGATTTAGCGTTGAAAAAGGATGACTACAAAACAATAAAATCCAAAATACTGCTTCACAATGCCTGCAATTCTGTTCAAGCTTCCATAAAATCCTTGTCTTTCTCATAATAAAATACAGTACACGAGAATATCCCTAAAGAATTTAAATAAGGAGATATTAAAAGTTCTCTCTGTCGATGCTAGTGATATATTTTGTTTAGTCGTAACAGCTGGCAAGCGGGCCCTTCCATGCGCTCTATAATTTATGCATCCTCATTCCCCGACGTCGTATTTCAATTTTTTTTTTAAAACGATGAGAATAATACTCTCTTCTTATGATTTTTAATGCTTTAATGTATCGCGAATACATTTATGTTAATGTTTTATTCGAGCTATGTACGAGTATAATAATAAATAAATAAACAGCTCGAAGAGCTGATGGCCGCTGGGGCAGGAAAGTTCTTGAGTGGCGACCACGAGCTGGAAGAAAGAAGAAGCGTGGGCAGGCCTCCCACTAGGTGGACCGACGATCTGATGAAGGTCGCGGGAGGTACCTGGATGCAAGCGGCGCAGGACCGGTTTTTGTGGAAATCCTTGGGGGAGGCCTTTGTCCAGCAGTGGACGTCTTTCGGCTGAAACGAACGAACGAATGTTTTATTGCAAGATTTATGTTAGAGATTACATCTCAGCAGGACATTTTAATTTTGTTTATTTGACTGGGCTATACAGGGTGTTAGGTAAATGGGTATATGAGCCGACACTAGCCCATGTTAACATGGTCATATAAATGGTATGGTGAAGTCAGAAATTTGATATCTTCATTTTAATTATTTCATTTTTCATACAAATCGGATTTTATAAAATTTATTTTGTATGAAGATTAAAAAAATTAAAATGATGATATCAAATTTCTGACTTCACCATACCATTTATATGCCCATGTTAACATGGGCTAGTGTCGGCTCATATACATATTTACCTAACAGCCTGTATATCGTTGAGGGTTATTCCGTATTTGAGTGTAGAGACCATTTACTTGTAACAAAACAACGAGCCGCTCTATGATATGTTCTAGTGTTCACCCTTCCACGTATCAAAAGTGGTACATTTACCATTCGTAAGAACGTTACATTACATAGAAATGCTCGAGAAAATGTCTAGTCTATACTCACCTTAAAACTTTTTTGCTTGGCTTAAATGTTAGGTAGATACCTTTATAATATTGTACTTGTAGACAGTATCTAAGTATATGTCTAAATTCTATAACTCAAGGGTGACTGACTGACATAGTGATCTATCAACGCACAGCCCAAACCACTGGACGGATCGGGCTGAAATTTGGCATGCAGGTAGATGTTATGACGTAGGCATCCGCTAAGAAAGGATTTTACGAAACTCCACCTCTAAGGGGGTAAAACGGGATCCACGCGTACGAAGTCGCGGGCGGATGCTAGTTATATAAATAAACAACTTGGAAAAATCGAACTGTGAAAAATTGAACTGTAGTCAGTAGGGCGTTTTCCGTATTAAGTATGTTATATGACGCGACAGTCCAGTTTTGCTAAATCCTGAATTACTGAATGATGCAAAACTGGTTTCCAAAGCCCTTTTCTCTACGGTGTTTTCCACAGTGAACGATTGCACATTCCTCCATGAATAATGTCTGTGCATTCAGTCTGCTAACACGTATGCGCCTTGTATCCCTCGCCACTAATCCCGAACTAGTTAAATTGACGTGTAAAGTATCCCCCCAAGTTGTCTGGGCACCGCCAAGCTGGGTATTGAGCGCGCGGCTGGTCTGGCTCCGAGCCAGTGGGTCGCGGATTTGCTAACCCTATGATTGTTATAGCTAAAATTGATTAAACATAAAAATATTACACAAAAAGTGATCTTGGATACCAACTTGCCGAAAACAAGATGACGTTGTGCACCTTTAAGGATATTTAGGCTGGCTTGCACCATCTTCCTTTAACTTTAACAAACGTCAAAAATCTTTCAAACTCCATAGAAAAAATACCGGTTATCGTTAAAGTTACTGATAAAATTAGGTGGTGCAACTCAGCATAAGAATCATGCCATAATTAGGGATTTGAAGAAAGATTGAACTAGGTAACTAATACAAATCGTAAATCAATATCACAAGACAAAAATCAATCAAAGTTGACAAAAATATTGATATGGGCAGGCCTGTTCATCTTCGCGAGTTTACATCGAAAACAAAACACGCACGATGGCCCACCTACAGGATACTATTCGACAAGGCCTCACATACGAGCGAACATTGACTCACGCACGCGTATTCTTGTGTATGATTGAAGAAAATAAAGAAAATGGTGTACTAAATACTGTGCAGTATTTAACTGCCTAAATAATAATAAAAACACAGAATGAACTTTTTTAAGTTGCCCCAAGACACTGAGAGGTAAATAAGTAGTTAATATTATTCATGATAATTCATGCTAAATCATGTATTTCCTCCGCCATTTTCCGCAGTTTGGCACCTCACGTCACATCATTTTACCGAAGTCAGCCTATAGCTTCGACGCAGTGTCGATCACTGACGTTTGTCAACAAAATGGTGCTTGACTCTTGAGACAGGCTAAATTACACCATATTGTTAATGATAATCAGAAATGAGGAGATTCGCAGGAGAACCAAAGTTATAGTAACATTGAGCATACATTTTTTTAAATACCTTCGCGAAGTAAAACTTCTGTACGTAGTACTTATTATTATTCTGTGATATGGGTTAATACTTGTAGATAAAACGTATTCAACTATTGCAAATAAGACAACACTACGTAAAGTTAAACCTTAAGGCTGAGTTGCACCACCATATTTTAACCGTAACAATAACAATAACCAGTGATTTTTGTATGGAGTTTGACAGATTTTTGACGTTTGTTAAAGTTAGATATAGATCGAATCAGAAATGAGGAGATTCGCAGGAGAACCAAAGTTATAGTGAGATGGTGCAACCCAGACTAAGGTTGTTCATGTAGTTGTTAAAAGTGTAATTTTGCAACAAACATGAGTGTTGTTGACTGTACCACAATGGGTAATGGCATATAACACGAGTATAGTTATGTACAACCTACTACCGGAAGAACTAAAAGTACTCCAAGGCCCTATATTTAAAAGCAATATTGATACTATTAATTTAATTTTACATTGACATTTCCTTAATTATTTGACATTTATATTATTGAATCCTGTAATTTTTGCACGTCTGCGGGCAGACTTAATACATGATCCTACTTTAATATTGTATTACTGTGTTTTTAGCAAATAAACGTTTTGAATTTGAATTTGAGGTCTTAAGACCTCGCAAAATATTCATAACATTCAGCCAAGCCGTACCCTAGACCGTCTGAAACACGTGAGGCTTTGTAAAGCCGCTGCCAGTTCCCATTCACGCCTCCCGCCGGCTCAAGTTTCGGCTCAAGCTACATGGCTCAAGCGCCTTCGACAGCACATTTGAATTAACACCGGCAGAGATAGATGGGGATAACCGCCTCTGTGGTCTAGTGGTAAGACCACCTGCTTCAGACGCAGAGGTCCCGGGTTTCATTCCCAGTGGGGGCAGTTTTTTCTGTCCGGTTTAGTTGGTGGTAGGGCTTGTTCTAAGTCCGCCTGGCTAGCTACCACCATCTTACCTAAGTCTGTCGCCATAACAACAATATTAACAGCATTATTGTGTTCCGGCAGTTAGAGGTAAGACAGCCAGTTCCTCCGTGGTTGAGGATTTCGAGTGAAGCTCGCTTCCACCTTCAGCCTGATCGTCACTTACCACCAGGTGAGATACAATGTCAAGGCTTCCTGGTTGTAGATAAAAAAAAACAACTATTAGCCTAGGCGCAGACCACCGACTTTTTATCGGCCGATAGTTTAGTCGGGCAGTTAATCAGTATGGGCGTATGGAAGTTCGCACATTACATCGATTGATTCTGTATACAAATTAGAATCGGACCCAACTATCGGCCGACTAGAAATCGGTGGTCTGCGCCTAGGCTTATTGGTCCTATATGAATTTGAGGCGGGAGATGTTGAATTGGAGTAGGATTTGAGGTGGGAGAGGTTGAATTGGAGTAGGATTTCAACGTGATGTTACTTCTATTTTGACTGGTTTACTGTAGTTTTTGTAGGGCTTTCTGTCTAGGAGTTGAATCTCAAGAACAAAAATGAAAATGTAGGTACCTGTAATTATCACGGCTCATGATAATATAAAGACGACATAATATTTATTTGTTTAGATCACCAACAAGCTTACATTATAGGATGCACGAAAGACTTAATTGCATTATTATACGACACATTGATAAATGTAAAGCCGGGTGTAATGTGTAATGTAAGTAATCAACCGTGTAATGTAAAACGAATTCTACGTGTGGACGGCACTATGAGCATTACATGTAAAGTGCTACCCATACAATTTCCATTACATTACACGGTACATTTCATTACACATTACACTCGTCTGGACCCGGCTTAAAATTAACAAACTGCCTTTTGTTATGACGATATTGATAGAAACTACAATATGAGTGTTTGAAATTCGAATTACATATTCAAACGGATCGGTTATTTGCAAACGGCCACTGCAAACGGGATGTTATATGAAATGTTATACACAGAAAACATTTATTTATAACACTGCAATTCTGATGTTTGAAATTTATATATTTTACTACTCTACAAAAATTTTCTATTTGTGTAAATAATATACAACTTGGAAATATAAATATAATGGTTTGGTGTTTAAATTGAAAATGTAACAATTAATTACGTACTAGATGTTACATTTTCCATTTCCATTCTAAGAACTCTGTTTAATTTCCAACTATATAGAACCTGCGGTTTCACTCGCGGTAACGTGCATAAAGCGGTCAAAGTCCCATAATTTAATTATAGTATGAATTTTCTGATATTTTTCTTGACAAGCTTATTCCTCATTCTAACTGGCACTTTTGAGTACTGAGTGGAGAGTACTAGAACCAATTAAAGACCTTGGTGGTCATCCTGCCTTACTATATTTGTGCGACAAATTAATAAAGTAGTCAAATCAAATCAAATTAACTTGACTTAAGAAATAACGCAGGCTTACAGCTTGTAGCTTGTTGCTTTGCAGAAAAGCCATACTAAACACAGATCATACACACCACTTTTTTCAGGCGTTTAGCTGCACTGCTAAATCAAAAAAAATACTTGCGAATGGTTTTGCTGTAAGTACCTTGATTGCGGCAACATCGCGTAGTAGGTACACTGCCCGTTCTGATTGCGAGAAACGCGCGTTTATTTTCTAAAAATGTAGTGTACATTGGCCCTTACACCAAAGGCATTAATAAACTGAAATGGGTTAATTTATTGGAATTCCTTTCAATATACCCATTTATTTATTCCTTGAAATTAAATGACTTCTGAAACCTGTAAATAATAAATTAATGAGTCAGCAGAGTAATTAAAGCCGCATTTCCTAGTAAAACAATTTGCACTTCTCGGTAGTATTAATAATAACCATAATAATATGCCTTATTGACAGTGAAATATTTTGAAATAACTTAAATGAAATAAATTGATTTTATTGCGCATAAAATATATAAAAGGATCGAAAACATAACGATGCTCACCGAAATAGAGAGGCTTGTTTACTAAGTCAGAAATATAATATTTTAAGAGACTTACTAACTGAATGATATGAAAATCAGTGTGAACAGAGAGAAAATTTAGCCCACGAATTTCATAAAAAAGACGTACAAAAATATAAGCATGACGAATATTATGCAGACGAATACAAGAATTATTGTATTACGAAATTCTTCTATTGAGATATTGAAAGGGCTGACAATATGATCGTTTTTTAGTGTTTGGGAGAATTTGCCTAATCTTATGGCGGCGAGCTAAGTAACAAAATAATGAGATCAAGCTTTTTTAAATTAATAAAATCCTAAGCAATATTAGTTTCTGAACCCTCTTCACGAGGGACACGAAGTAAATTCCAATTTCTAATAGTCAGTCGATTTTAAATTTCCCTGCAAAATAACTCGACTTCAAATGGCTGAGCTAATCGGAAATAAATGCGGATAAATCTAGTTGTATTTTCCGTTTGATTAAACTTCCTTTCATTGGAGTAAAGACGAGCTGGTAGTTATTTTCAAAAATAACTACCAACTCCCCGTTAGTTCAACGCTGGGCTCTAGTAGGGATATAGAGAGATGCCAACTAATGCTCTGAGTTTGGAACTCAGTGTCTCATAAGAAATTGACACACATAAAGTAATCAAAATGTGTGCTCATTATCCACTGCGGTATCAGTACTCAACGAATAATAATCTTTAGTACACGCAAGCAATGTAAACTGTTTACATTTAAGGCTAGGTTGCACCATCTTACTTTAACTTTGACAACATGAAAAATCTGTCAAATTCCATACAAAAAGCACTGGTTATCGCCCTAGTTACGGTCAAAGTTAGGTGGTGCAACTCAGCCTAAGACCTCTGCAGCAATGCTACCTATAAATACAGTTCCGACACCAAAAAATTTACGTCGATAGGAGAATTTAGAATTTTACTTCTGATCAATTCCAACTTTTCGCAAATTTTCCTTTAAGCTCAACTTTTAAATCCCATTTCAAAGACATCCGAGAGAGCCGCGGCAGAATTAGCCCCCAGTGTCCTGTTTTGACATTTTTGCTACCGTAATAAATAAAAAGCCCTTTGTTCTAAGTTGTAACGACCCCCAATTACTGGGCACAAAAGAGTCGTAACAATATAGCAAATTCGATGAAAAAGTATTATAAAACCGCGTAATTTGGTATTGTATTAGTCCACCTTTACAGTGAATTAATTGGGAATTGCTTTGCGTAATCGTTTTATTTTGGCGTGGGTTAGTTATTTTGGAAGGTTGTGTTTATCTTCTTTCTTAGAAGTCTTTCTAATGGTACCTAAGAGTAGTTACTTAGTCCAATCTTAGAAGCTGAATTTAATCCATTTCAAACTGTCCATGTTGCGGCTCAATCCGTTCATCAATTAATGTTTCTAATATCTATTTACATAACATCACCTTTTATAATTATTATTATAATTAATTAACTTCCTTTCTAATCTATCTGAATGTTTGTTACTCTTTCACACAAAAACTACTAAATGGATGTTGATGAAACTTTACAGTATTATTGTTTATAACCCAGAATAAGATTTATAGGCAGTTTTTGACGATTCGCGACAAACAAAATTTCACGCGGGTGAAGCCGCGGGAAAAAGCTAGTCAAGATTAGAATCCTTAAAAAGGAGGGATATAATTATTAGGAATGAATGTTATTTCAAAACTATTCCACTTATACCTTTGTATTTCAAAGTACCTTTTCTTGGATATTAAAAAGTAGGTAATTAATGTTTTTTAAAAGAAAGCAAAACAATGAAACAATAATATCAAAGGTGAATAGCAAGAATTTTATTAATACTTACGTTGTTCTGCAGATAATGCTTATTGAAAATAATGGACCTTTTCATTTTAAATTTTAGTATGTTGATATTGTTTAAAAAATACCAGAGCGTGACATTATGTCTCTTTTATAGTCATAGTCATATATTATGTTTATTGCATCATGTTGGTACATTTGGATCTTAAATATTAATACAGAGTCCCGAAACATGACCCTGTAAGGGCATTGCAACTTTAGGAATAAATGATGATGATTTAATATAGTAGGTATTTTGTTTTTAAATAAACTTAGCTTTTATTATCATATCAAGTCTAGGTTGTGTATTTTTTTCTAAATCTCATCATTAAACATCATAATTCGATTTTTCGCTATTGCGGTGCGCGTTCTCTCAAATACAAAAATGGAATAAGGCAGTATGTATGCTTATACTTTTATTTTTATTTTAGTTTAATAACAAATAATGTCTAGACAAACCTATCATAATAATAATAATGTAAGATAAAAAAAAATGGTAATTCAAAAACAAATTCTTCTAAAAACAGCTCCATACTAATTTGCCAGTGTAAATGTGAAAAATTGATGACGAGAAGTAAAAAGTTCAAGAGCGTTACGAGCCAAGTTCGGTCATCGCTCGCGAGTGTTCGAGTCAACAACAATTATAAAGTTTCGGGCATTTCGGGGCCCGTCAATACCACTTAGTCGACACCTAACGAGAAACACCTCACGTTTGCAACAATGGTGAGTGTGGAACACAGCTTGTAGGGGAAATTGTAGAGATAGCTCGTCAAGCTATACACAAAATTTACAACGGCAGCGAACGAGCCAAATTCGGCTATCATTCGAGAGCGTTTATGTGAACAACAATAATAAAGTTTAACCTGTCAATTTCACTTTAAGCCGCTTTGTTAATTAGGTATTTAACTAACTATAAACAATATCCCCCTTATTAATAAAAGCTACACCCTAGTTGAACTCTGGCTTAAATAGGCTAGATGAAAAAAAAATCTATTATTTGTCCGTCAGACAGATAATTAGAAAATAATTACACTCATATTTTTTATTTTCTTTCATAATTAAATAATAACAGTGCTACATCGAGTTGAAATGGCGCGTTACGTCACGCTTGAGTAGAATTTTTACTCAAAAGTGACGTCACGCGACATTTCAACTCAATATAATACTGTAATTATTTGTTTATTAAAAGTATAGAATTAAGAGATTAAGAAAAATACAAATAATTAACCTAAAAAAATAAATAAAAACATATTGTGTCCAATTTTTTTTTATTATCTGCCTGACTGACGGACTAAATAGAATTTCGATTTCATTACCCAGTCATCATCCCTATTATCATTTAGTTTGGAAATGTAATTTTCATCCAGAGTTCAACCTGTGTAACTTTTTATTAAGAGGGTATAATAAATTATGTTCGAGTATGTACAGTAATAAATAAAATGCACAAGGCAGAATCTCTAGGTACCGACAAGCGTTAATTAAACCAACGCCCAATCTAATAATTAACCCAAAATTCGACCAAACTTGATTTGTTCCGATAATTCCATTCACCGTAAGAAACTCCACCGTAACTTAGTTTGCTGTATTCTATTACGCCTCACACAAGCCAGCTAACTTTAGAATACATTTGCGCTAGTCAGCCAAGTTTAGAATACGTTCTAGTCCGACACAAAGCTGGTGAAAAAGTGTAGCTAGCGTTGACCCGTAAACATCTAGGCAAATCCTGACTGTGTAAGATTACTCTTCCGAGCTACCCTAAAAGTTTAGAATTGTTGCAAACACTCTCCTTGAAATAAAAACTGTATTTCTTTCTACCAACCAGTATTTTACTATACTAGTACATTTTGAACAATATTTACTAAAATATATGTACTATTGTTTAGGGGCCGTCCATAAATTACGTCATCGATTTTTTCAGATTTTAGACCCCCCCCCCCTACAATCATCCTATCGTCATTTTTTAATGACCCCCCCCCCCTTCTCCCAAANTCCCAAAATTGACGTCATTACCAGTTTGACAAAATTAAAACACTTGGTTATAGAATCACCTTTTATTTTATTTTTTAATATAGTGATTCTTAAGGAAGGTTTATACAGTGTGAGTCACGTTAAAGTATACATATGAAAATAGATGAAACTAGACCTATTTTTATCGACAAAAAAGAGGTCAAAATTTTTTTTAGATTTAAAAAAAAAAATTATAGTTTTTTTTTCTTCCAAATACTTATTGTAAAGAAAACGTAATAACTTTTAAACTAAGCGGTATATCCTGATAAAATAAAAACAGTAATAATTCTAAATAACAGGCGATACTAAAAAATACATAAAATACACAAAAAAGGCCAAAAAATAATAAAAAATGATAATTTTTAAAAAAAAAACTCCTTTTAAATTCGTGTTTTTTTTTGGTTATTTGATAAATTTCTCCAAAAAATGCCCCTATAACCGGTGGTTTTTATTACTTTGTATTATTCTCTATCGTATTACCTTCGTAAAACCAAAAATCGCATGTCTCTATCCCTATCACAACGTTTGCAATGATCGTTTGAACTAAGCCTCTCCGGGCGCGCCATTCAAAGCCTCGTTAACAACGAAACTGAAAATGGCTCTAGATTTGTAATTTTGATAAAGAAAAGTTAGATTTCAAATAAAAATGTTCAAACGATCATAGCAAATGTTGTGATAGGGATAGAGACATGCGATTTTTAGTTTTACAAAAGTAACACAATATAGAATAATAAAAAGTAATAATAACCACATGTTATAGGGGCATTTTTTGGAGAAATTTATCAAATAACCAAAAAAACACGAATTTAAAAGCAGATTTTTTTCAAAAAGTATCATTTTTTATTATTTGTTGGCCTTTTTTGTGTATTTTATGTATTTTTTAGTATCTTATGTTATTTAGCATTATTACTGTTTTTATTTTATCAGGATATACCGCTTAGTTTAAAAGTTATTACGTTTTCTTTACAATAAGTAATTGGAAGAATTTTTTTCTTGATTGATATGATATGATTCTATAAAAAAAAAAAAATCTAAAAAAAATTTGACCTCTTTTTTGTCGATAAAAATGGGTCCAGTTTCATCTATTTTCATATGTACACTTTAAAGTGACTCACACTGTATGTATAATACATGTAAGTACCGGTAGAATCCGGGGCGGGCAGCTAGTATTATATGTTATATTATTGTTAGAGTATTTTATCTGTAGTTATTACTGTATTTGTGTACATCTATGTTGCATTATGTATGTTTATTATGAGTTATTTTAGTATTGTACGCGCCTTAGCCGCCTCTCAGGCGGTTATCACACTGCGCCGCGCTCCGAGCTCCGCCGCGGAGCGCGTGATTTTCATATAAAAAATCACGCGCGCGGACGCGTTGTCAGTGTGAAGTGCCGCGCGTGTTTTCTATACCAACTGAGGTACTTCAACTTGCATACAATGATTAAATCTGTCGCCCCGCGCTCCGCGGCGGAGCGCGGCGCAGTGTGATAACCGCCTCACATTGGCAGTCTCACTTAGGTACTAGGTGTGCTGGAAGAAATTTCTTTTTAGAAATAATATTTTTGTACGTGAACAATAAACTATAAATAAATAAATAAGAATGACGTCAATTTCGAAACACCCCCCCCCCCCCCCCCCCCCCTAATTTTGAATGACGTAATATATGGACGGCCCCTTACCCGACTGCTCGACGTAATGTGTTTATTTACTTATTGACGGTGTGGTAATGTGTTTATTTATTAAATGTTACGTATACAAAGCAGTGGTACGGAAGGCAATCAAAAGTGAGATAAATGTAATTTGACCGGGTGTGGTGTCGTGACTGTAGTGTTGTACAATTTTATTTTAGATCGATTTTATTGAAATTCCTAAAAATTTTCATATCAAATACTTCTTTAATGATAGATTGCCCGGTGCTTTGTCCTGCTGGAAGCTCTTCTGGAAGGACTGGTTTTTTGTTCTAAACGTCCTGCCAGAAGATCGTCGCAAGTCCTGCCCGCAGTACGCAATTTGTACGTGTTTGCTTGCTGGTCCTTCCAGCAGTACGGTGACCTTCTTTGAACTCGAAATGTGGTAACAAAAAAAAAACTCCCAATATGTTTTCTACAAAAATAACAAAATAACGTTAATGCTAGAGATGTGGACCATTTATTAGGTTATCTCGATAAAAAATTTAACCATGGAGCTTGGGGCGCGTATTTACGGCGTAATTGATGTCCTCATTATTCGATTAAGTATTAATCCCTTTGAATTTCCCTCGTCGGTGCAACGCATAAATATTTAACGTCGCTGGTGTCTCGTAAAGTCACACAGCAAGGCTGTTACAGCTTACGAGTTAAAATACACAAGCAATTTTGCAATTTTGCAACTTACAGGTTAACATTAAAGAACGTTATTGCGATAGTAGACATCACTCATTGATTGACGTAATAGTTAACGTTAGTAAAAATATTTTACCTGTACCAACAGAAACCTGTGACGTCACTCTATTATTCCCTTATTCGATTCGTTTACTGTTTCAGAGTTACCTTAATTTAACAGTTACCTAATTAATTAATTCGATTTTCAAGGTCAATATTTAAAAGTAGCTGTAGCCGTGTGCCTTTGAATAATAGTGTGAATCAACCAAATTTATAATAGCTACTAAAAATGTATTTTCATTGGGTGTTTTCTATGTATAATATTTATGTATTTACAAAAAAAAAGTATTTAAGTATGTTTTTTTATATTCGTTGTCTAGTCTAGCTTTGCTTAGTTTGGGACTAGAATCGCAGTGTAAAATGTTCAAGGACATTTATTTATTTATTTAAAAAATAGTAAAACGTTGTACTTAACCCATGGCACGCTATAATGATGAAGAATCCTATCGAGATATCAATCTCTAAATCGTTTCTATCTCGCATCGAGGTCAAACGCGTAGTCATCTCCAAAGAGACGACAAGTGAACTTTATCGATTTCACACGTTTTCGAATCTCAACTTAATCGAATTCGTATCGCGTTACCCATCACTACACATTGGGAGTGCCTTTCAGGCATAGCAATTGGAGCAGGTCTTAGGGATTTCTTATGTTGGTAAATTTTTGTCGCAAAATAGAACTCATTACAACTGTATTTCTCTGAACTTTCTTTCAACTAAGTATATTATACACTCGACATCAAATAAATCGCACCTCTCGCGACAAGCACTTTCAAACGTACCCACTTCCCACCAATATTGGCACCATTTAAAAGCCTAGTTCTAAACTTCATTTCATTAAAGGAAAGGTTTTTACCACAGAACATAGCTTTCTATGTTCTGTGGTTTTTACCCCATAAATGTGTTTTTAGAAGGATCCAGAGTCACTTCTTCAAAAAATAGGTAGTTACGCTTGAGACAACTTTTATGGCTATAAAACTGTTAAGTTGGGATTAATCGCTATCCATCTGTTAAAGAGGTCACGTGAGATCATTATTTGGTTCTATAACCATAAAAATTGGTCTAATTGATCCCACAGGTGAGGTCTTTTTTCAAGTCACATTTATAGTATATGTTAATCATTTATTAAGAAATTAAATGTGTTTTTCTTTAAGGATATTTATTGGGCTTTCAAATAACATCAATATTGTTGGGGCTCCATGATTGTGTCAGAAGAAAATCTTTAAAGTTCGCGTCGCGGAAGGTGCGATTTATTTAATGTTGAGTGTAGTTGATTCCTTTATTTAAGGTCTAGATTGAAAAAAAATCGATTATGAAAAAACAAACTAACTATGTATATTGAGGACAGCAAAGTAAATAAAACTTATTTTATCTGTTATTCGATACTGGTTCTACCCTTCCTCGTGCAAGAATGGAGTACGCTCGCTTCCAAACAAACTATCCGCATTACTACCCAGGACCAGCCTTTATCTCCCCTTCGTCTAGAAAAACTAAAATCTTACTGCATTTAAGGAAACATCTCTACGAAATTAGAAAGCGCCACGGAAATCCGGGTACAAAAAATCGGAGAAGTTTGAGTAGATCTTGCAATGTGTGTTCCGTATATAAAATTAATTTATCTTTTCGCTCCATGGCCTCGTGATAGCATTTTGTAGTTAGTTAGTTTAGCAGATTAGTTGCCATTTCAGGTGATTCCCAAAACTATTATATTATCATTGCCAAAAATAAAGAGAAGAACAAGAAGGTTATTGACGATAAACATTGAACAAGTCTTACACGAACTCTTTGATTTCACTAAGGCACATTTTGTGTCGCAATATGTTTTGGCACCAGTTATGATTGTATCATAATGTATCAGGAACTTTGACATACGAACAAGTACAGTGCTCTATTGCTAAAGGATGCATAGATATAAATAGATTTCGCTGATTCCACGTCGCATTGGGAGTTAGTTCTAATTAAGTTATTTAGAGACTGCATTTCAAACAGCTGTACAAACTTGGCATTACTTTGTTAACTTGTTCCAAATATTCTAAATAAATACATCCAATAAGTCTGAACAAATTCGTGACCGTTTTCTTTTGATTCGACCACGGAACTCTAAAAACTCAGACACAATATCTACCGGACAAAGTTCTGGGGTACGGAGCCGGCAAAGAATAATCTGCAAAACGGAACAGGCATTAGTGGATGTAGTTAGTAGTTTTAGAGTTCCCTTGCACAATTATTATTGGCCAGCTTTGTATGCTGCCCTGGGGCTAAGAGTAGGGTGCCAATGAAGTAAGATTTTAGTTGTTTTATTATAAACGAGCGACCCGCCTCTGCTTTGCACAGGTATGTACTTATTATACTTAAAAACCTTCCTCTTGAATCACTATACAGGGTGGAAACGATAAGTGATCTCACTCGATTATTTCTAAACTATACAAGATATCCAAAAACTGCTTACCGATCCTAAAAGTGCTTCATGAGCTCTATCCAACGGCACCAATAATAGGTTACATAATAAATTGGATCTATCTGAAAATTCAATGTTTCCAGCCTCCATACATTTAGTAAAACCTCATAATATTAATAACTATACAAGATATCCAAAAACTGCTAACTGATCCTGAAAGTGCTTCACGAGCTCTATCCAATGGTACTAATAATAAGTTATAAAATAAACTGGATCTATTCGAAAATTCAATGTTTTCAGCTTCCATACATTTAATACTGCCACAATCATAGCACTCATGTCTTGATAATATTATAGCAAGTAAAGCCTAAAACAAATGTTTTCCGTGAATAATTTTAAATAAGAATGCAATTCACGAATTAATTTTAAGTGTTTATTATTTAAAATAAAAAAATAAAATTAACACTTCTAATATTGTGTGGCTGGCATAGTGGCATACATTTAGTATGGAGGCTGAAAACATTGAATTTTCGGATAGATCCAGTTAATTCTGTAACCTATTACTGATATCGTTTGAAAGAGCTCGTAAAGCACTTTCAGAATCAGTAATCAGTTTTTCGATATCTTGTGTAGTTTAGAAATAATCGAGTGAGATCACTTAACGTTTCCACCCTGTATACCAAAAAAACGCATCAAAATGTGTTGCGCAGTTTTAAAAATCTAAGCATACATAGAGACAGACAGACAGGACAGACTTTGTTTTACAATTATAATATGTAGGGATAGTGATAATGACTACATGCCCCGTCGAACTTTATGCCAACTGTGTTCATCAGAAATAATGTAGGATTCTAATCATGAAAGAGCTTTTTAAAGTGGCCTAGTGTAGTTTTGGAGCCTATTAAATACAAACAATCAAATATTTCCTTTTTACACCTACTTTATACTAGTGTAGATAAAGCTGTTCCCGCGACTTCGTTCGAAAATCGTTTTCGGCCAAGTCCGAGTGAAAGAGTAACGGGACTATTCCCATTTCTCTTCCCCACCGCGCTGGAACTCCTGTGTAGCTAGGATCTACAGCTTGAGTGAAGTGTACGAGTTGATGTAATTCACATTTAGCAAACGCGCGAACTGTCATATGGGAGCAGTTTCTTATGTAATAGATAGTCCAGCTTGTTGAAATTATCCTCTTTTTACCACAAATTGAGCGAATAGCATGAAATGTTTCCGCAATTCTTCCAAAAAAAAAAAACACGGCTTATACTTACGTCCCTTTATTTTTCAAGTTTTTGTTACCGCGCGTACATTTTTACAACTTTTATTATATTCTTGGAATAAAAACCGCGAAGCACTTAAGTGTCACAGTTACATAACCTTGTATGATCAAATTTGATCCAAATATTCAAGATTTATTCCAACAAAAGTTTCAGTATTGGATCCCCAATTCCAGGAATTTCCTTGAACAAATATATTTACATACTTACAAACTTAAAGAGACGACTAAGATGTACAACTTTTTTATTCGTTATACCTAGGTATCTTAGAACCTGTCCAGTACGGCTAGCACGAAAAACATTCAAGTTCGAATCGTTTGCGTATTCGAATCGCCATCAAAAGATTTAGTACGAAAACTACAACAGCCCCTTTGTGAACGTGTCTTAAACTTAGTATGAGGAAATAATGGTTGTACGAAACTTATTTTGAGAATAGAAATTGTCACGTTATCGTTTAATTCGAAGATTGAGTATCGAATTTTGTCGAATACGCAAACTATTCGAAGACCAAAGTTGTTCATGCGAGAGGTACAGATGACGCGTTTTTACTTGCGAGTTTCGAATCGCGCGATTGTGAGGTACTAGACGTTCATATTTTGGCCACATGCAGTCGCGCGTTTCGCCTCTTAGGCGATCTCAATCGTGCGATTCAAAACGCGTCATCTGAACACGGCCTTAGGGCATGAAACACTTTTCAAAAATGAAATTTTATACCTACTTCTTTATTGCAATTTAATATTTTTTTTTTGTTTTAATAAAGTAATCTCAAACAAATGACTGTATCCTACAGTCTTTAAAAATAAGCCTAGTTTTCTTTCTTTTTATTTCTAGAATATGAAAACGGAAAATCCCGCTTCAAAACAACGACTATGTCACCCACCGCGGATAAGTTTATTAACGTTTATATTACTTACGATTTCCAGCGACTAAAATTAACTAAATTTAAAATTTCTTGACATTATAAAGGTATGAAGTCTATTAATATTCTCGTTTTAAATACTATTATTAAGTTATCCACGTTTTAGTCACCATTACTATGCTATGGTTTCGGTATTTTGTATTTCAACGTGTTCGTGTGAAAACGAACAGATTTTAAAATAGTTGCACATTGCAATTATTCTTTTGAAAGGTACCGCGATCATTTGAATCAATAATATTTTTATCTGACCAATTTCTGGATTTGAAACACGATCAAACAAAGTTTATTTTTATCGATAAAAAATAACCAAATGACATTTTTCGAGGAATACACACATACATAAACGAAAAAAGTTATGAAGTGGCAGCCACAGACCGAAAAACGCAATGTGGGTAGTATGCTTACCATGAGTTTACGTTAGGTCACAGAATAAGTAATAGTACAGGTACAGAAGGATTACTCCGCAAGACGATTTAAATAAATGCGAGTCTTGCTACGACGCGATACAGTGGAATTCAGCTCGCACAGCACTACGTACCTACAATTTTATTCACCTACAAGTTTTGTCTCTTTCTATCGCGTGTCTCTGAACTGTTCTTACGCTGTTAGGGTTGCTGTCTAGTGAAAAAATAATTAATCTACTTATTTGTAATGAAGTACGTATGTAGGTAAGTACGCATTCATTATGGAAAACCTTGGGAGAGGCCTTTGTCCAGCAGTGGACGTCATTTGGCTGAAACGAACGAACGCATTCTGAACAGTAGTCATGGTAGGTTAGGTTCCTATACTATCCTAAGAATTATTGATTACCTACATGGCCAACATACCTTTCAGCATCTTTGGGAAGCGAAAAAAAGATAAATAAAATCCGGTAGATTTCTTTTCGAATTTAAACACCCGAACGCCGCACAATATTTCTTTCTCTTTATGTCCATTTTTAAATAATACTTCGATCGTAGAATTAGGTACTACAACGCACGCCAGCGTCCTGACGGGCGCGCGCGTGACACTCGACTGATATAATACCCGCCGGCGGGGCGCTTCGCTGTAGGTAATTATCGGATGTACCGCGCGGAGTGAGCCAGGCCTGGTTAGGTGTGCTCGCTAGCGAGAATGTCAAAAATGAAGATTTTATTTCTTGAAAGTAGCCGCTAGGGGCGCTGCACAATATGTCATACATTTAATGTCATTTTTTACGCAGTCGCTAGCGAGCACACCTAACGTGAACTCATGGGAAGCATACTCAGGCTTCCCACACCGGTTCGGTGGACTGATGATCTGGTGAAGGTTGCGGGAAGCACCTGGTTGCGGGTAGCGCAAGCAAGGTCGTAGTGGAAATCCTTGGTGGAGGCCTTTGTCCAGCAGTGGACGTCCTTTGGCTGAGACGATGATGATGATGATACTATACAATGCCACGATGCATCTATACTTCTATACTAATATTATAAATGCGAAAGTAACTCTGTCTGTCTGTCTATCTCTCTCACAGATATCTCTCTTTCACGTCTGAACCATTGAACCGATTTTGATGAAATTTGGCATAGAGATAGTTTGAATCCCGGGACCTTTCCCGGTCCTTCTTGTCCTTGTCCTTACATAGGATAGTTTTTTATCCCGGTTTTTGAAACAGGGACGCGCGAGATAAAGTTTTTCTGTGACAGACAAAATTCCACGCGGGCGAAGCCGCGGGCGGAAAGCTAGTATAAAATAACTACTGAATTTCGATACTTTCCTCTAAATTCATATCCATCACGTCACCCTGTAGACAAATTCACATTACGGTGTTAAATGTGAGAAAGACCGAGGATTTAGGAGTCCTATTAAAGTTTAAAGAATTTCATTGAGTGTGAAATTAGGTAAGTTAAAATGAAGTATTTTTCATGTCGGAAGTTATACTCGTATCTTGAGAATTTTGTGATAACGTGCCTCCGAGGTTTTTGCTTGCACAAATATGCGCTCCATTAAAAGAAGTTTTTCCATTTTACAGTTTTAAGAAAGTGGTTGAATATAAATTTAGTTTTGTATGACTGCCAATATTGGCACGCTTTGGACAAAACTATCGTAGTCGTCATAAATTTTGATTTTGTATGTTTAACTATCTTCCCCATTCCTTGTTCCTTTATAATGTTTGTTTCCACAAAACAGGCAATGCCTAGTGTCTTTTACTTTGTGCTAGGTACTTAGGCTGGGTTGCACCATCTTATTTTAACTTTGACAAACGTCAAAAATCTGTAAAACTCCATACAAAAAGCATCGGTTATCGTCATAGTTACCGTAAAAGTTAGGTGGTGCAACTCAGCCTCAATCTGGCAATATTTTCATTAATTTTCTTTAAGTACTCGCACGTCACTTTTCATTAAGTAAATGTTTCGAAATTATTATTGTCAGTGTATTAAACTTGCACAAAGCAGAAGGATCATTAAAACTTAAGTACAAGCTTTTGCATAAGTAGCAAAATAATGCAATACGATTAGGAAAATCTGACATAATTTATGAGCGGACAAATCCCCATTCAAATGTTTCTCAAGCTCGTCTTCTTGTTCCCTTTCTTTCACCCAGAAGTAGAACATGCTCACCAGGGTTATCACTTCCCTCAAAGACGTGTTCAAATGTCTTGAAGAATTAAATCAGAACACACTGAGGGACACTCTTTGCAAAGTTCTGAAAAAACACATTCCGGTTAAATAAAGAACTCTCATTCAATTTTCCTAATTTTCCAACACAAACAGGAAAAAAATTAAATTGGAGGACTCTACTCAAAAAAGTCAACGGAGACAAGGCGTTACGTTATTTAATTTTGCTCATTATTATAATACTCTCCTCCGTGATATTTCTCACAAAATGTGATAATTACGTAAAAAGCCAAACCAGGGAGTGCCTTAAAAACATTAGGCCAACTTTCCCCAACTTCCACGTAAAGTTTTGAAGAAAACAGACATTCTGGCATGATGAATAACTCGAAGTGTCTGCCCGAATTATAGAATTATGTGAACTTTTAAAATTATGTCCGGGGCAGGTAAGAAGAGGCCCGTGCTGGTGGCTTAAAAATTACCTTCATATTCCTTCTTTCCAATGAATACTTTTGTGCATGGATTGAGAGAATTCTTATTTAGGTAACTACATGGAAAACATAAGTAAGGCTAACTATAACTATAACGATAACCGGTTAATAGGCAACCCAGCCTAAGTAATACGTTACATATATTTCACAATACAAGGTACAAAACATGAGAACTTGTGTTATAATATCTTTGATATCGGTGACCAAATGGTTAGTTAATTTAACAGCTCATATTTTCATTAATAACATTTAAGTCAAAGTAAAAACCTTACAAACATTAAGATTGCTCAATCGCACTTGCTGCAAAAGTATTTTACTTCTCAAATAAAAAGTGAAAATTACTAAGATACTTATTAATTGTAAGCTTATTTCGTGAAGCCTCGTTGACTTTAAGCTACTTGCTTTTTCACTTAAACCTTATCTCGAGATAATTAAATTATCCCTTATCAGATCTGTAAATATTAATGCGATGATTGCACTGCGCCATCTGGCGGCAATTTCATTTGAACGGGCGTAAATCGCGAGCCATAAGGCGCTGACAAACGAACAAGGGACAGTTACGAACTTTTTCAGTGCGGGCCTTGATTTCCTAAAGCGATTACTTAAGATAAAGTAATCATACTTATGCCCGTTTTCACCATCAATCCCTAATTTTTAAGTGACCCCTATGAAAACAAAATTCCTGTTATGTGTTACCATAGGGGTCATTTAAAAATTAAGGATTAATGGTGAAAACAGGCATTAGTCTAATTAATTAGGTACTAAATACCTACACTGTTTGTTTGAATATTCAGTGCTCGTCATGATGCTTTTGATTTTTATATCTCTTGTATCAAAAAGTAAGTCACCACCCACCAAAGCCTCATCTTTTCCTCATCAACATCATCATTTCAGCCATAGGAAGTCCGCTGCTGAATATAGGCCACCCCCAATAATTTCCATGTTGACCGGTTGGTAGCGGCCAGCGTCCAGCGCTTTTTGTTGGACGTCTCACGCTGCGTTTTCCGGTACGCGGCCACTCCAGAACCTTGCTGCCCCATCGGCCGTCAGTTCTGCGTACCTACTATGTGCCTTGCCCATCTGTTTACTTAGTGACTGTTTACTCCTCGGAGTTCCGTACGTCCCCTAGAGCCCCTTAATATTTAATGATCCTATATCGCTGTATTGACTTCGCGACATTTCCCGGTAGTATTGGTCACGTATTAATTTCAAGTATGCGTATAATATGTGAGCAATTCTGAACCCAATTATTGGAGTGATAAGGACCAATAATAAATAATACGTAGACTCATCATCATCATCATCATCTCAGCCATAGGACGTCCACTGCTGAACATAGGCCTCCCCCAATGCTTTCCATGTTGCCCGGTTGGTAGCGGCATGCGTCTAGCGCCTTCCTGCGACCTTTATGATGTCGTCGGTCCACCTTGTGTCCACATACGTAGACTAAAAAGTCTGGATTTAATAAGGTCATCTACAGGTTTTTATCAAACTAAGCGCACTAATTAGGAGTACTAATACACTTGATGAAGCCTCTCAGACACTACCACTAATATTGAATAAGTACTAGTTACTGTCATTCCATTCTTTCACTAATGACATCCTAAATCTCCCCACATACATCGGGCATTGTAGCACTTTAACCTTTATTCCTTCATTGGTCACACTGCAGTAGTAATGACATTACTTCAATGTTATGGTATACTAGCGGCCGCCCGCGACTTCGTACGCGTTGATCCCGTTTTACCCCCTTCATCTATCTTACGCGGTTTAGATTTTTTCATACAAATGCTTTTTCCCGCTAACTGCCGTTCCCGTGGGAATTTTGCAATATCCTGTTGTAACTAAGCTTTAAGTTTACAAAAGTATCTGCATGCCAAATTTCAAGCGTCTAACTTAAGCGGTTTAGATTTTTCATACAAAAGGATTTTCCCGCTATTTCCCGTTCCCGTGGGAATTTTGGGAATTCCTTTCTTAGTGCACCTCTACGGTACCTAAGCTACGTCCCTTTCAAAAGTGCCTACGTTTAGCCGTTTAGGCTGTGCGTTGATATGTCAGTCAGTCAGTCAGTTTCTCCTTTTATACATTTAAAGATGATCAGACCACTCTAGTCCTCGTGGTCTCAATTATAGAAACTCTGGCTACAGCTCTACTTAGTTAAGGAACTAGCGAAACTTCGGAAGCTTCGGCCAAACCAACGCGTGCAGATCGCGTCAGCGATTGCGATGGTGATTACTACGCGTGCATAGATCACCGCGACCAAGGACAGGACGCATTGATGTGAAGTCATCGCTACACATTCATACACGACATCTGGGGGCGTCATACGCATTCGATTTCGACTGCGTAAAATACATTTAATGTCACTTTTTTAGATCAGAGGGCTGAGTGTGAGGTTACATACATCAAACGTAATGACGTTTGATGTAACCTCACACTCAGCCCTCTGATCGCCATCGCCATCGCAAACGCAGGCTGCACGCGTCGGTTTGGCCGAACCTTAACACCGCTACAGAGCGATGCAGATGAGTTTGCTCACTCGATAATAATTTATACGAGAATATAATTAGGCGTTTCATCTAATAAATTATTATCCCTGTATATTGGTAATAAGTTCCCTTTGGTGTGTGTCTCGAAGAGTAGAGAGAATTACATGAGTTAAACCTACGAGTATTAAAGACCATTTTAGAGTGTACTACTGTTGAAGTGATTAGATTTTGGTAAAAATATATCACAAATCAACTTATCTAAACTTTTATTTTTTATTATTCTGTGCTGTTAGTCGGTAAGTAACTGAATGTGTTCACCGGTGTCTTTTGTCTAAATTCTAACATACAACTTTGTGTCTAGAAGCGACTTAAAACTTGCTTACGTTTTGGCTCAAGAAAGCCTGGCTGAAAAGAGCAACTCTCTCTTAAGCCACGTTTTTGGCTATAAAAGAAATAAACCTATATTAAAAGCAAATAGGTAGGTATAGCTCAAGATGGCATCTTGCTTTCCATGGAAAATGTGATGTGAAGTCCATGCATAGTTAGATCGAGTATTCTGTATCTGATTTAGTTGTGGCACATTCCATTTCCAGACGAAGTTGCTAGTTTCTTGCAACTCAGGGACACTTTGACGCCTCTTCGTAGCTTATTATCTTCGTTCGTTCGTTTGTTTCAGCCGAAAGACGTCCACCTCCCGCGACCTTCACCAGATCGTCGGTCCACCTAGTGGGAGGCCTGCCCACGCTACGTCTTCCGGCTCGTGGTCGCCACTCAAGGACTTTCCTGCCCCAGCGGCCATCAGCTCTACGAGCTATGTGCCCCGCCCACTGCCACTTGATTTTAGCGATTCTGCGGGCTATGTCAGTCACTCTGGTTCTCCTACGGATCTCCTCATTTCTGATTCGATCACGTAGGGAAACTCCGAGCACCGCTTCATCGCCTATTCGTCTTAACTGTACTTTTTGTTGCACTGCAATCTATACTGCATTAACAAAACTTTAAAAATGGTAGATCAATATCAGGATATAATTGATACACATCCTCGTAAGCCCGGATGTGCCTCAGAAGGAACTGAAACTTTATAGTCAGTAACGCCGAGACATTTTCGGAGGTGATTTCGAAGTATCGCCGGATGTGCCTTCAGAGGAACTAAAACTTTAGCGATAAATTTAAGTTCAAAAATTCGCGCCTATCGAAAAAAAGAGTGATAGCCTATGGCTTAATGCTTAAAGTATTCAAAATCAGGTATCCGAACTTATTAATATAAAAAAAAACAAAATGTCACTGTCAAATTATCATTTTTCTTTGACAAGGTGGTTCGTCCAAGAAGATGTGATGTGCGATTAATTTTTTTTCTTCACGTAATCGTAGTTTAATTGAAAAACTGACCAGTATAATTTAAGTTAAAATACTGCTAAACAAGCAAAACAATTATTTTTCCCAATTTGAAGTAGTTTTGTAAGATTTTTTTTCGTTAGAAAATAATAGTTCTTTGTAAGGAACATTCGGTCTTGATGGTGAAAGTTTTATTTTTGTAGGTATATTTTTTCTATTGAGATGGGATTGAGTATTGGACTTTAAAAATTATGATATGATTGAGAAAATTTACCATGAGAACGTTCTGATTTTTAGTTTACTAAATATTATAATTACCTAACATGGATATTCACTCTATTTCTTGTACATTCTAACCTATCATTAGTGTATGTTATAAAACCGATAGTACTTTTAAAAGTACTAATTATGAAACGTTAAATAAAATTAAAACCGTTGTTCCTTTTCAGTTACATTTATTAATATCATTATTGTTTCTTTATGTAGTATTAATTTATTAAGAAGGTTACATTTATGTTTTACTTTAACCTTCGGCAGGCAACACTTTTTTTGTATACGTAGAAGGCAACAGGGGTGACCAGTCACCCCACAAATATAATTTGAAATAAAATAGCTTTGTAATGAAAAATCAAACTTATTAATGATTAGATCTATTACTTTGTTTCATTAAAAAACTAAAAATGCTTTCATTTAACAGTTTAAATATTTTTAATAAATTAATTTTTAACATAAAGCACAGTTAAAGCAAATATCTTTTCGATTTTCAGGGCCTGAGGGTAGTTCACATTTTATACGAGATGTCATAACTTTTTTGTTCAGTTTTCTTTGACACAGCACTCACCTTGCCTGCTTCTATAACTTTGCTGAAAGTGCACCCTCAGGAGGTCCCTAGTTCATATTTAGAATGCCATGTGTAATTGCTCTATAATTCTCGCATCTCTCGCAAGAGTTACTATATTTCGTCGAGGTGTTTGACTCCAAGGTGATGAAACCAAGAAAACCAAACATGTCTGTTCTTACATAGTAGCACATTTTGTTTGAATTGTGCTAGTAGAACGTCATCGTCGTAACAATTTTCGCTATCGGAAATAAAATATTCCTCCTCCGACTGAACTGAGATTATTGTCTTCAATTTTAAAAATCTTATTATTATCTGAGCAGCGTTTATCATAGGAATTGACATCAGCAAGTTCATGAACGTATTTTTCGATTTGATCATCAGAAAACAAAGCCATTTTTACTCCAAAACCAACCATTTACTTTAGCAACACGAAAAAATAAAGTATACGTAAAAGGCAACAGGGGTGATGAGTCACCCCAGCAGTGTCAAAATATCAAAAACATGAACCTGACGCGATATGTTGACGCATGCGACTGATAGCTCTCCCTCCAATTAGAGAATAGACCAAACGACAAAAAGACACAACAACTGCAACTAAACGTATGAAGACTTTTTTGACCTATTGGGGTGACTGGTCACCCCTGTTGCCTTCCGAAGGTTAAAGTACCTATAAAATACAATTTATTTACTTTTCCTTTTTAAAGTCTGTAATACCGAATGTTCTTTTAAGAGAAAACATTTTTTTATTATTTTTCACCTAACATAAGCTCTATGCACTATTATATGGGGCCCCTGAAAATATGAATGCAAAAGAAAATCTCTAACATAGAATTTTTTTTACTCGAAGTGCTCGGCGTTTACTACTTCAAATTATTCGTTCTTCTGAAAGCACATTCGGCGATACTTGGAAGTCGACAAAATTTACTCTTCGGTCTTACGAGGTTAGAGAATGCTTTTTCAAAACTACTCAGCAAACTTACATACTATTGCCCCTATTTAAAAGTGAATTAGTTAATTCAAAATCTAGGGAACTTGTCGTTAAATTCAAGTCTTGAAATCTACTTTTTACAATTAGTTAATTACTTACCTGACAAACGGAGTTAGACTATAACTGCCAATGAAGTTATCGCCTGCCACTGCTCGTTTTCAACCGATTTTGAGAAATTTTAGCATTTAACTAAAAATATAAGATCAAAATTGATAAAAAAAAAACTTTTCTTCGACTTCTGCCTCGGACCTGCAAACTTTTCACAAAAAAACATTGTATAAGCTTACCAATAGGTAACCGTATTCAAAGCTCAACAATTTCTCGAGGGCTCACCAACGCGAGCTTCCAACAAAAAGTGCGCTAAGTAGAATGAATGAGCAACTTTTAAGGGTTCCGCTTCCATTCCAAAAAAGACAAAAACCTTGACGGTGGAACGCAAGCGGGAGTGTGAAAAAACACTAGTACGGCTCGAGCTAGTCTGAACAAATGTAAATTTATTTTCACTAGAAGTTTTACTTATGAGGTAGGTGTGCCTACATTTGGAACGTGCTATAAAGTAGAGAGTAAAAAATTAATAAAACTTACAAGTTGCTTTCCTACAAAATTTATGTATGTGTAAAACCAGTATGGTCGACAGCACAAGCTTTGCGCCTTCACTGCCTATACTGAGCGGAGCTCAATTTGGTGTTAGTGAGATAAAAAAATCAATTTTGTTATTAATTGTTATGGTGCCAAATATATTTATTTATTTAAAGAAACCAACAGCGATACATAGAAAATATTAGTTATAACATTTAGACTGATAGAGCCAATGAACAGGTTTCACAAATAAATTATTTTTAAATTCACTATCTGAATTTTCAAGTTGTTGAATAAGAGATCTCTTAATATTGTTTTCACAGTGGAAACATTCAAGTTTTTTTTTTTCAACATTCAGTCCACCCACAAGGTGGACCGACGACATCATAAAGGTAGCAGGAAGGCGCTGGACGCAGACCGCTCCCAACCGGGCAGCATGGAAGCATTGGGGGAGGCCTATGTTCAGCAGTGGACATCCTATGGCTGAAATGATGATGGAAACATGGCGTTGTAAGACTTTGACAATGTTGCACATTTTATGTACGAGAAATACGAGTAGTTTTGGTTGGAGTTGCAAATGTTTATATTCTCTATTCATACCATTAATCCAGTTTATTATTCAGCTAGAGAATTTATATGAGCAATAAAACATTAGTACCTGGTCCGAAGATATTAACGAACCGTAATATAATGTGGGGAGTTATTAACTTTATTAACTAGGAATATTAATTATGACCGCATTTCTAGCGTTATGCTCCTAATTGAAGTTCCTAGGAACGCCATAACAATATCTTAAAGTTTGTAGTAGTACCGAAGTGGCTACATTTTTCGTGCCTTCATTAGTATTCTTTAGATGAAGCAGAATTCTTAGGCTGGGTTGCACTATCTTACTTTTACTTTAACAAACGTCAAAAATCTGTCAAACTCCATACAAAAAACACCGGTTATCGTCATAGTTACCGTTAAAGTTAGGTGGTGCAACTCAGCCTTAGTAAGTATAATGTTAGTTAACATCGCCATAATTTAAACATTTTGGTATTTATTTTCATTGATCGTGAGGTTTACGAATATCTTATTAGTTACTCAACTGGACTAACGTCCGTATTCACAAACGATGCTTGCTTTAAGTGAAGCAGCAAATCGAACGCACAGCGTTGAATAGAGCTCTGAGATTGGTTAGTGTGTCACCCTGTGTGTCTACGCGCACTGTGAGACATACTAAAATGTACCCAAAGAAATGTAGGTCCATACCACAAAATGGAAACTTTCACCTTAGCTTCAGATGGAATACAGTAACATGTAAATTCCTATATTTATTAAAACTTAATTTTGGGTATAAATGGCGGACGTCATGTTACTAGGAATTTCTTCCAGTCAACTATTGTTAAATAGAGAAAAAGAGTCAGTGCATAAACCTATTCACTAACTTCTTTATGTATAGGTACGTTTTTAGAAGTACCTATTAGAATACTTGGCGAGAGACTTCTATGCAGGACCGGTCTTTATAGAAATCCTTGGGAAAGGCCTTTGTCCAGCAGTGGACGTCATTTGGCTGAAACGAACGAGCGAACGTCAACGTAGAACAAATCGGTTATTTCATTCTAACAGCGGGTGTCAATTTGTGATGCTGATCAATGATTTAATAACAGCTGGCTTGCAGGAACAATACAGCTGTTACGCAAATGAAACGGCGCGTTTGTTATTGAATGTGCTGACTATTGAGTATGGTTTATAGTATAACATTAAGGCTGATTGCATCACCTAACTTTGACCGTAACTGTAAGGATAACCGGTGTTTTGTATGGAGTTTGACAGATTTGACGTTTGTCTAGCTGACCCGGCAAATTTCATATCACCTATGTTTATCAGAAATAAATAATTTAGGATTCTTATGGTGTGAGAGAGAATATATCAGATTGGCCCAGTAGTTTTGAAGCATATTCAATTCAAACAATCAAATCTTTTCTTTTTTATTACAAGTGTAGAAATAACTACCTAATTGTTTTATTATACCCTTGATAGGTACCATTTCCAGATCAATTTAAAAGTCAAACCAATCCACTTTATGTAAGTTGCTCATTTAGCTCAGAATTGCAGTTTCTGTTTAGACAACCTCCCTAGTGCTAACTGAGGGCCAAGTTTATTCTGTACATTGATTCCGAGCTATTAGCCACGGAACTTGGCTCTCAAGGGAAACAACACGATCTTACGAATTCTGTTTCCTTAAAACTTTCTTCAGGTTTAGATTTAAACTTTGGAATCACTTTCAAGTGGATGTAACGCGAATCAACTTTACACTTTGAAAGAATTGGAATTGCTACAATTGTATTTGAGGCACGTCTCAGAAATTTAGGCTTGAAACATGTTATGAATTTTATCTTAACGCTTAAAAGGCTTTGATCCTTTTTGAAGAGTCTACATTTTTCGATAAGAAATAGATTCCCGCGAAATTAAAGGCTGACGGATTAGCAACCTGAAGTCACAATGGGCAGGGCACATTGAACGCAGAACTGACGGTCGATGAGGCAAAAAGTTTCTGAAGTGGAAGCCACGTCCGGAAAACGCAGCGTGCTACGTCCACGCAAAAGATGGACCGACAACCTCATGGTAGCTGGAAGGCGCTGGATGCTACCAATCGGGCGATGTGGAAATCATTGGAGGAGGACTATGTTCAGCAGTGGACGTCATGTGGCTGAAATTATGAAGAAAATACATTTTTTTATGCATAACAAGGCATATTTTTGACCGCAATCGCATCTGGTATTAAGCGATTTATTATCAACATAAACCCCCCAAGTAGCATTCGGGGTTCTATATAGTATGTCTAGTCGTTCACATGTACTCCACAAGCTGTGTATGTCAGCTGTATACGAGCTGTATAGCTTGCTATAATGCTTTTATAGAACCAGTTTGGGCACAAATCAGACAGCTTTTATTTCACTATGGCTGTACATTAGCAGTATAATAGCATTATAATAGCAGTTTAAGTAGTAACATCGGACTTAAGGCTGACTTACGGCACTATATGAGACGCAATGTGAACCATACAACGTACGTGAGTGTAATAAAGAGTAACAAGTGGCTAAATGCACAGCTTCTAAAGTCTAAGTCCGACAAAAGTGCTCCAATGATACCTAAAGTTCACGTGTGTCCTAAATTATTTCCACATTTTAATATTAGTTTGGTAATTGTACGTGAGTACCAATAGGGAAATAACTCGGGCGGATAATCATTTATGCAAATAATAACACGGGTTTTAAATACTTAATCATGTTAATGCCATTGGGAATGCAACTTTATCGTGAAATTTATACATATTTACAGCTAAAATAATTACGCGCCTCTGTAATAACGCGATATTCATTTTAAAATATTTAAAACTGGCTGAGAGGAAATCTACAATTTTCAGTTTTTGATATTGTATTGGCATTATAATTATATTACGATAATTAATTATAACATGAAACCAAAACTCAATCGCTCTATCTGCGAATTTTGACGGAATGAAAAGGTTCGTCAGTTTTCAAATTGATTCCTTCAACGAATCGCGAGCACATATTACCTTTTGAAACTATGTTACAGAATAATCTCGAGTTAGAGAAAATAATCTTTAACTGTTCGTCAGTAAAGTTCAAAATTATTCAGATCAAAGTTGTTTGACGATTAATCTTGTCAAGAAGATTATGATTGATAAACTAAAACCTTCTTGTTGGTTCAAACTGCCATTATTATTTCTTTTAAATAAAAAAAACTATTGTCAATTGGTCAATGTCATCATTGCATTGCACTGATGGGATAGAAAAATAAACAAGCAAAACCTTATTCGTTAGCAAACGTCATATTTATTTAAATGTTAGCAGCACTGTTTCTTGCACTGTTATGTTGGCAGTTTTGACTCTCACAGTAACTAGTGCAAGCGAAAACCGACACTAAGGTGACGAACCTTTTCATTCTGCGACTGTACAAGGTAAAAATATAATGCCAATATTTATTGCGTCATTTGTGACGATCTTTCTAATTGTGACTTTTATCGTGACGTACCTACATCCTAGGCTTGCAGGTAAGCTAAATTATAATAATATGCTTGTGTTAAAACTGGATCCACTACAATAGTTCAGCAATCGACGGAGATTAAACTAGCGACGTTAGAATCAAGTCCAATTCCGAAACTGGGCTATTGGATGTCTCAAAAATGCATGTGACTCATTTTAAATATGCTTGTGCATTTTTAAACTATGCGGGATTTCCCTTCGGCATACAAACCACAAAGATATTTGGCCGTCTAAATGAAATTCTCGTATCTTGCTGGATGAAAATGCAAATTATACTGACACTAAATTCAAACATAAATCGTGCGGTTCTGGCAAAGTAGAAGGTCCATTTCCACTCTTCCCGTGAATGTCGTAAAAGGTGACTAAGGGAGAAATATAGGAACATCAGGCCTCCCCAACTAGGGTTGCCTGGTGGCTTTAGCCGGACATGTTTGGCTTTTACGCGGTTGTCCGGGTAAATATTATCTTGTTCGGGCTGTCCGGCTTTTGTTAGGTAGGCTGTTTATGTGGGGTGCGATGGTGAGGGACCTCCCCGTGGTGCATCCCGGGCAACGTCCGCGTGTTCTGTCACGCGGGCGGCTGACTCCTCACCGGCGCGGCAGGTCGCGTCATCTCGGCGGGCCTGTCGGGCAACCCGTAACCCCCCAACGGAGGGGGGCCGGGGGCCCCGGCTACGGAAGTCGGGGCCAAGACAAGGAAAAGTCTTTAAAACCCCTAATCTCAAGGTCTGGCGGGGGCCGAGTGGATGAATGGCTAGAGGGTATCTAGTATGCTACCCCGTCGAGGTGCGAGGGTGGGGCAGCTGCGCCCGTAAGCAGTCAAACAAGCATGGACGCAAAGAAAAATGAATGTATACCCCAGGAGGGTACCGGCAATGCCGGAGAATCCCTCACCGCCTCGGCGGTCTCGGCTCACGTATCTGGGGGAGCCGCAACGCGTTCTGTGCTTTCCGCAGGTGGAAAGGAGAAGGAGATAGTGGTAAGAGTGGAGAAGATGAGACCTTCTTCCTTTGATGGGACCAGGCTCCGGGCTATGTTCGGAGGCCCTGCATCGTCGAAGAAGCAGGCTGATAAAAGTGAGAAGGTCGCCGAGCGTGCGGTCGAGACCGCTCCGACATCCAGTCAGAGCGCGACTCCCGCGCGAGTAGGCGACACGGTCACCGAGCGGGTGGACGACGTCGCCCGAGTAGGTGGCCAAGCTGGACGTGACACTCAGGGTTATGAGTCATGGACTGACGACGGCGGATCGGACAGAATATCTGTTCTGTCCGGCGTTTACTCGGATGAAGAGGAGGACGACATGTCCCTAGCGGAGAGCGTGGATAGCTCGCTCTCGCGGGCGGGAGTGAAGCGCTCCCTCCCTAGGGACTTGGCCGATAGTGAGGAGGACACCCCTAAACTTGCCAGTGGGCGACGGGGGCGTGGCGCTCGAGGGCCGCATTTGAAGAAGCCGCGAAGCTGCGGCAGACCTACCACCTCTGGGGCGGGCAGACTGGCCGCCTCACCGGACCCGGAAGAGATGGCGGTCTCCTACACACGCCGCATGAAATTGGCGCGTGCCCGTGCGGAGTTAATGACGACTGACATGACTGCCGAGGAGATGGAGCGGACCATCCGTGACAGTGCCGAGGCAGTCATCAAGCTGACCGGATCGTGCGGCAACTTAAAGAGTACCGTTAGAGGTGCCCTCAACGAAGCCGCAGTCACCATCGAGACCGTCTTGAAGGCCATGTCATCGCGCCAGAAGGACGAGGAGGTACACAGGTTGGGTGTCGCCAACGCCCAACTAAAACAGGAGGTGGCCGAGCTCAGGGCCGAAATCACTCGGCTCAAGGAGGCGATGAGCGGTGCGCAAGTTGCAGCCGCTACCGCTCCCGCTCCGCCGCCACCACCCCCCAAGAGAAAGGCTCGCCAGACATTGGAGGACGTCGAGCGAAGCGTGTTCGAAAAAGTAGGCGTCATGCTCAACGCACGTTTCGACGCGCTAGAGGGACGCCTCCTCCCGGAACAGCGACTCCGTCCTCCGTTGGCAACGGATCGGGATACCAACGAAGAAACAGCAATGGAGACCGAGTTCCCTCCGCTGCCTCATGCGACACCTTCGGCCAACACAAGGTCGAAGGCCCCGACGAAACCGGCACCAAAAAAGGCTCGGGCGGCAGCCACCGCTCGGAAGGCAACGGCTGCCGCTCCCAAGGCAGCGGATGCTCCCGCGCCAGTCAAGGGGAAGAGAAAGAGGGGTAAGAAAACCGCACCCCCACAAACACCAGCAGAACCCCGCCCGCTACCACCTCCTCCCGCGTCTATGGATGCAGAGTGGACTGAGGTAGTTAAGCGTGGCAAGCGAAAGAAAGGAAGGCAGGGCAAGGCGCCAGAAGGCGCTAAGTCTGCACCAAAAGCGAAGCCTGGGCCAAGCCGCGCTAAGGGAAACTGNCGCTGCCTCCTGCGACACCTTCGGCCAACACAAGGTCAAAGGCCCCCCGGAAACCGGCACCTAAAAAGGCTCCGAACGCCGCCCCAAAGGCGGCAGCCACCGCCCCTCAAGTGGCAGCCACCGCTCGAAAGGCAACGGCCGCCGCCCCTAAGGCCGCGGATGGCCCCGCGCCAGTCAAGGGCAAGAAGAAGAAAAGGGGTGCGAAAACCGCGCCCCCACAAACGACAGCAGAATCCCGCCCGCTGCCGCCTCCTCCCGCGTCCATGGATGCAGAGTGGACTGAGGTGGTTAAGCGTGGCAAGGGAAAGAAGGGTAGGAAGAGCAAGGCGCAAGAAGGCGCCAAACCTGCCCCACAGGCGAAGCCCGGGCCAAGCCGTGCTAAGGGGAACTCACGCAAAGTGAGGATCCCCACAACGGCGGTGGTAGCCCTAAAGCTGGACCCAGATGCCATCCGGTACGAAATGACCTATGAAAAGGTCATACGCAAGGCCAAGGAGACGATCGACTTGGCCGCGCTAGGCATTCCGGATNCTAAGGGGAACTCACGCAAAGTGAGGATCCCCACAACGGCGGTGGTAGCCCTAAAGCTGGACCCGGATGCCATCCGGTACGAAATGACCTATGAAAAGGTCATACGCAAGGCCAAGGAGACGATCGACTTGGCCGCGCTAGGCATTCCGGATGGCGTCCGGATGAAGAAATCCCGGACAGACGCCAAGCTCCTGGTCGTGACGGGGCCGGAAGCGGAAGAGAAGGCGGACCGCCTGGCTGCTGCGCTAAAAGCGGTACCGCAATTCCGGCCGAATGTGATTTCCATCACGCGGCCCACGAAGGTGGAAGACCTTCGCCTCACCGGTCTAGATGACTCGGTGAAGGCGGAGGACATCGCAGCCATATTGGCTGAGAAAGGGAGATGCTCAGCGGATACTATCGTCGTGGGCAAAATATCGGAGAGACACACGCGCAGCGTGATCGTGCGGATGCCACAGAAGGCCGCGAAACAGCTGGCCGACACACGCCGGCTGCTAATCGGTTGGTCCTCGGTGCAGGTCACCCTGCTCAAACCGAGGGCCCTGCGGTGCCTCGCGTGTTGGGGCGAGGGCCATATGGCGCACAACTGCGCGGCCGCGGTGGATCGCAGTCCGCTGTGCTTCCGCTGCGGCGAACCCGGCCATAAACAGAAAGGCTGCCCGGCTGCGGCGCTTAAATGTGCCCTGTGCGCAGCTGAGGGTAGAGTTGCTGACCACGTGGCAGGGACCAAAAAGTGTCCTGTGCCGAAGCAGCTCAAAGCGAAGAAGGCGGTCGTTGCGTCCTGCGAGGAGTTTTCGCTCGCTGTCGCTGACCGCCTGACCAAGGAGCAGGCCTTACAGGCGGCAAGCTCACAGGGGGTACCCTCCGGGGGGAGGAGGCCCTCAACGAAGTGAGTCCCAGAGCGCGCGCGGGTGTTCCGCGCGCTTTGGAGGGAGCCGGTTGCGGCAGATGTGCGAGGTGCACACGTGGTGTTAAGCCCCTGGTAAGCCCTATGTGCACCTCATATCGCGCTAGCAGAGGACCCCATGAGGTTTTAGTGGGTAGGCCCCGTCCTTCTGGCGGGGAGAGTCCCACATAACCCCTGGCTGCCCCCGCGGCCCGGGGTATGCGCAAAGCATTTCCTCATGTAAAAAAAAAAAAAAAAAAAAAGGTGGTGCAACTCAGCCTAAAAGTTAGTAGTGTTGACTGTTGACTATACAAGGAGGTTTCAATACCAATTTGCGCGACTTATGAACAAGCAACACTGGCAAGAGGTTAGCATAGCCGTAAAAAACTCCCAGAAAATGTATCCTATACAAGAAAGTGTTGTAGGCAATTTCCCAAAATCTATTTATAAGTGACAAACATTATGCGTTTGTCACTTATGAATAGATTTTGGGAAACATTGAAAACACCAGAGATTTTAAAAAACATTATTTATTTAAGAAAAATATAATTTACAAAATTCATGTTTATTAGGTTCACACATTCAAGTTATAAAATTACTGTCTTAGTTATTGTTTTAGGCGGAGTTAATGACGCGCCTGCGCACGCGAGGGATCTGAAACAGAAGAAGAGAAATTGACTGTTAGCAGCTATAACACACAAATTATTATATCCGGATTTATTATTATCTTTCAAAGTAATGACAGAATGCCTCAGTATGTATGCACACGAAATCAAGAGTGGCTAGTACTTTAATAAAAGTATTAAGAAACATAACTAATATTAATTACCCTCGAGCTTCGTAGGCGCGTAGTTTTTTGAAGTTGGTTTGCCGGCCAGGCTATCTAAAAAATGTCAGCTGGGACTGCTGTCATTTTTCGGATTCTCCTTCGGCGCGTCTTCTGAGCCCGAGATATCCGAAGAACTCTGTCTCTCGCGGGCTCCTGGGTCTCCCGTGGAGGGTCTATGAAGACCCCGTTTTTGTTTGCTGAAAAATAATAAATAGTTAATATGGTATTCTCCTGTCTGTGTACAACGAAGTTTCAGCATTTGTTTTTAAATGAGTGAACGTACCAGCCCTAGTGCTCCGCGAGCGTCGAAGGGCCTGTTTGGCAAACTCCTCTAAACTGAGGTGTTTATTATTGTTCTTCATCTGTAAAAAAAGTAAGGAAAATCATAAATAAATAAAATGCGGCAAATAAAAAAATAAATTTTACACAAAATCCATATTTTATTAAAAAGCAAGTAAAATCACTTTGATTTCTTTTTCAATAACTTGAAATTTACATCTGATCCTATTTAATGATCAGCTGGATGTGACTCTTTTTATTTTATGAAATTATACTGTTTAAAATACTGCTACATCACTGCTTCTTGGGTTTAGAAAATAAAAAGAAAGTTTATTAATTTGCGCATCGTTGCTAATTTGTTATGATTCGGTAGGTATGTAAAAGTATTTTAAAAATATACCTCCAACTTCGCAGGTGCGTCGTAGTCTCTTGAAGCCTATTGGCCGGTCTCATCTAAAAAATGACAGCTACGAACTGTCATGTCGTAATTTTTAGGGGTTTTTGGCAGCGCATCTCGGTCAGAACCCAAGATATCCGAAGAACTCTGTCTGCGGGCTCTTGGGCTCCTGGGTCTCCCTTGGAGGGTCCAGGAAGACCCTGTTTTTGTTTGCTGAAAAATAACAAATAGTTTAATATGGTATTACCTATAAACTGTACTGGGGCTCGCAATACTGCAATACGCTTACACTGCGGCAACATTGAGCCACGCGTATTGCTCGCTTATCATGTCGGATAGCCTACTGAAAGAAATCAAGTAAAGTAGGTAGTGTAAATATGTATTTTTCGGATTCGTGATCAGTAGGTATAAGCCATTTAATCAACTCCCTAAATATGGCGAGGATTGAAATCAACACCCTGTATATGTTACTGTAAAAGCTCGAACTACGGTTAATCTTAAGATTTAAGTGTAAGTCTTAGGATTTTCCGACATGAGTTGTATACACTGAAGTTTCGGCATTTGTTTTAAATGAGTAAACAAACTTACCAGCTCTAGTTCTCCTCGAGCAGAAAATCTTCCAAAGAGGTATATTCAGAGGAAGATCTTTTTTGTTGTTTTCATATGCGCACTTTGGACGATGCCCGAGATACCCGAAGAAATCGGCTGTCTCCGGGCTCTCTAAGGTTCCTGTGTCGCCTTCCGAAGATCCACGAAGACCCTGTTCTTGTTTGCTGAAAAATTGTTAGTAATTATTTTCATATGGTATTCTCGTACCTCATTGTACAATGAGGTTTCAGCATTTGGTTTATGATTAAAACGTACCAGCCCTAGTCTGTCTCGAATGGCACGGGAGCTGCTGGCACAGGACCTGCTTGGCAAAATCCTCCAAATTCTATGGCGACAAACTGAAAGAGAAAAAAAAAAGATATAACAGCAAGTAAGTTCAGAAATAATAAGTAAGAAGTTCCCTACCAAAAAAAAGAACATTTGCACAAAATTTACTTGTTGGTTAGTTTTATGTTTTAAATCATTTTAACATTTTCAGTAACACAAAAACTAGATTTTTATATACGAGTAGGTGGCACCGTAAAATTGTGAATTCCGTCAAATTATAAGCTCAACCTAACCTAACCCACTGTTAGTTTACAATCTCACGCGTTATATTAAAAACTGACGGAGTTCACAATTTCGCAATTACAGATATAATGTGATGTGAGTTACACAGGCTGAGTTGCACCATCTAACTTTAACGGTAACTATAACAAAATTCATACAAAAAGCACCGGTTATAGTTACAGTTACGGTCAAAGTTAGGTGGTGCAACTCAGCCTAACTGTGTCAAATAACTAGTAGCAATGGTAAAATCTAAAGATTAATGATAGTAAAATCCCAGGCGAGCTCTTTAACCGTAACAAACGTCAAAAGTCTGACAAATCCATACAAAATCACCGGTTATGATTATAGTTACGGTTAACATAAGGTGGTTACGTCATCAAAAGCAATGCTTACCATTTCGACGTTGGGTTCACTTTCGTCAGGCGACGAGCCTGTGTCGAAAGAACTATCTTCAAGTTTTTGTATATTTTCCTATAAGAGAAAAAATAAATTAGAATACACAACATTTTATTTCCTCTTTTTTATTATTTTGTCTGTACCATGATATCACTTTTATCATCGTCGTGTTCATTTCAGTCCATATCAAGTGCCTTTTCTATCTTTATAAATAATTAAATCTATCGTACCAGCTCTTGGACGTCCTGCGTTTGTTAGTACGCGGCCTTCATTTCAGTATCAGTACCCAAGTTTTGCTGGTTACGTGCCCTGCCAATTGCCACTTACCTTTTTATATTTTAGCTTTATTTATACTTATTATGTAATGTCTACATTTTACTGTGACTGAGTACCTACGTACCTACTTTTACCACAAGTTAATTGGCAGATAATGCCTTTTAAAAGTTCGGCTTATTACTTTGCATTTAACGGGTTATGGGTGAAACAGGGGATGAATTTGTTAAGCTAGTTAGTCATTTCTAATTTGAAACAATTATAATATGTGTTTTAGCATCTACCTACTGTTACAGTTGGCTTAAAAATAATACATAAATGGTATAATATTTTATCCTCAAATTAGCATTTAGTACCTATTTTGTTTTAAAAGTGTAAACGTACACTTATATTGTGTACTAAAAGCGTCGGAATAACGCATTATCGCCACCCCGATGTTGTGTCTCCGTGCGAGGAGATTTTACTCAATATTCAATACTTTATTGCGGACAAGATACGATTTAAGTAGGTATGGTATAAGATCATAATGCCTACTCTTAATAAGAATTACAAAACCCACATATTATTATTATGAGAACATAACAAATCTATGGTACCATAATGCCCTAGAGGAAGTTTTAAAATTATTTTTTCTTACCTCATTCGCGTCATCTGGAATCGACTTCTAGGTTATCCACGCGTTCCAGAAAAAAAGGTTCTTCTTGACATTTAACAATAAAATATTAAAATTAATTAATTATCTATTTAAGTATGTTCACAGGCGTGGAACAATTTTGTTTTTAAGAAAAGGTAATTGGAGTTATCAGAAAGGGCTTAATGCTCACTTACAAAACGTGTAACGTCGTTTAACCGTTTTACGCCATATTAAATTAATATCTATCACTCACTCGCTCATCCTCCTCGTTCATTCTTTACGTTCCATTCCACGCCTAATCTACATAACATAAAACACTGGATGGCATGCTTCTTTAACTAACTAACAAACTAGGTACATACCTAAATTTTTATAAGAAAATCTACTTAATATATCTACGAAAGATGTAACAGTTGATATGCCCTCGCCTGGATTTGTTTTCCTTTGTGAAGAACGGAACACTAAAACCTAAATTAACAAAACTATGACGGACATTCAGAAAGGTCATACTTAAAAAATACATTTTTAACTATCATTCATTTAATAACATAACACATCATTAGTACCTATTTTACCTAAGTACCTATTTTATTATTATATTTTTAGTATTATATAATTTATCCTCTCTTCGCCTTCTAGATTTATTTCTTACCATGTACCTACCTACCTAGTAGCCCTGCTACGCGCCAACCATTTATGGCACCGGCTATTTTGTATTAATCTACGAAGCTCATAGCAGATTGCAGCAATGCATCATTCAAATGTGCGACGTCCTTGACGTACCTATCAAATGTCATACGTACTAAGTATAATAATTTTAAAATAGGTAGTAGGTATACGCGCAAAAAAAACCTAAATAGGTAGGCATGTAGATTTTTAAACCAAAAGATTTTTAAAAACTAAAATATAGTCTTTCGACTCGTGTGATTTTTAAGAGATCTACCACCAACCACCCTTTGAGTCAGGTAAAGTAAAACATTGTATAGAAATAATAACAATGGCATATACAACACAATAAAAGTCAGCGTTAAAAAGATTAGACTACATAAACAACACGTGTGCTAATTGTTCAGAACATGATCTCTCTTTCCGTTTTTTGAAAAGCCTTATCTGTACACCCTTCTATTATAAACTGTATAAAATGTATTAACACCATTATCTGTTTCGACAATGACAAACAAAAGGCAATTCATCATCTTTTCATTGTAATCATTAGCTACTTAACTTTTAAGGGTCTTATCTTATTTTGGAAAAGAGTTTTGTTCTGGGTGTCTTACTTAGCTACTTGAGTGGGAATAGTACCACAATAGTACCAAATTCTCATGAAAATCCGTAGTACGGCCGTAGGACCTTGCCAGTATGATAAATTTTAAACTTATGAGTTCAATCAAACTTTACAGTAGGTTCCTACTTATTATTGTTTTTAATTGGGGTTCCAGTCTGTAGGTCCACTTACAGTGAGTTATTTTTCTGCACTTAATGTATAAAGAGATAAACAAATACATCAGAATAACATAATACAAACTATAGGCTACAATTTATAACGATTTTACAAAGCCGCAGGAAAGATATGAATGAAATAAATTATCACTGGATACCTCAATTTTTCAAGCCATTGGACATTTATATTTATTTATTTATTGTCCCGTAATGTTTATAAAATTACAGTATAAATCTAATCCGAGTGTAGTATTGCTAGAATTTTTGGATGATGAGATACAATTATATTGAAAACTGGACAGTGTTTTTGTGTATTTCATTTTATACATTATACATTAAGGTTTTTTAAATGCCTTTTTATGTAGTACCTACATACAAAAACATTAGGTAAACAGCAGGAAGAGCACTTAACTCCATAGTTCGCATCAATCTGCAACATTAAACGTTTATGATACTAATTTATGATTAAAAGTTGATTAACAATATTATCCCTTATCATATTTTATTTTTGTATATTGGAATGTTATTGTACAGTATTATTGCTTATTACATCAGTACCTCTAGTACAAAAACTTTCGAGTTCGTTTCGTTGCGTATTCAAAATGTCATCGAAAAATTTTGTATGTTATTATATATATTATAGCCGCCCTAGGGGGCGCTGTTTAATTTTTCATACAAAATTTTTCGATGACACTTTGAATACGCAACGAAACGAACTCGAAAGTTTTTCCTACTAGAGGTACAGTGTGCCTACCATGAGTTTACGTTAGGTGAGCTCGCTAGCGACTGCGTAAAAAAATGACATTTAAATGTATGACATATTGTGCAGCGCCCCTAGCGGCTACTTTCAAGAAATAAAATCTTCATAGAATTTTTTGACGTATTCGCTAGCGAGCTCACCTAACGTAAACTCATGGTAGGCACACAGAATAACATTATAAATAATGTAGGCTACTATTAATACTGAGTTAAAAAACTGATTTTCAAGCGGGCAAATCCGCAGGCAAATGCTAGCTTTACATAACTTGAAAGAAATACTTGTAATACTTGGGACCTAATAACTGGATTAATAATGCAGGAATGGCTATTATATAAAGTATTATGTTAACTTACTTTATTAATAAAATTATTTAAAAAAAAAACAAAACGCCCAACTATGTAAAAATGAACAGAAAAAATAGAAACCTATGTTCAAAAATGCAATTCTCTAAAGTACAAGATACATTCTGCTTATTGATATCAAAACACAGACGATGTGTTATTCTTACGCGACGGCAAAACACGCTTTACGTGTCAGCCCTCACGGCCGTATGGAAAATTAAGAAAACGCATAAAACGTGTGCGGTCGCACAGTCATCGTGAAATAGCACCCGTACCTATGTGTTTTCAAATTGTGTTAATTTAACACGATCAAATATTTAAATACAATAATATTTATTAAAAAAATATGTATAATAAATATATTATAATATTATTCAGCAAGCAAGTTCACATTTGTGGAAATCCTTGGGGAAGGCCTTTGTCTAGCTGTGGACGTCTTTCGGCTGAAACGAACGAACGAAGTACACATAATAAAAAGTAAAATCAAGATTAAAAAATAAATATAGAATTCATTTAAATTCCATTTAGTTAGGTAGTGCCCATTCTGTTTCAAACCTCTTTACTTTTAATTCTTATCAGCTTTTTATCGGAACTCTATAGGTTTTTATAAGTTTCTCAATTTTCAACTGTAAAAATATTACACACATTCCTGCTCTGTTAAAATGTTAAATTTTATAGAAAATATTAACAAACAATATTCACTGAATTTTCGTTTTCTTTTTCAGAAGTCATGACCCGTGAGAGAGTCGAGGATTCTTAGATAACAACCAATTTCAATCCCTTTTAAACAATGGGTTCAACGTGGTATTTTTGTATAGAGCCGCTAAAAACCGGGTCCTTATCTATTCACTTAAAAAGGGTGCAAACAAATGAAAACAATGCAATATCGATGAGGCATTATTGTGTCTGTATTTGCAAAACTAGTATAAATAAGTAAAATGACACATTCACTATTTAGTACGTCCCGGGATCTCAACAGTATCGGTGCTTGCGAAGTGTGGTTGTAGCTGGAAGGTTCCTGTCAAGAAGCTGTTGTATCTGAGTGAGTTGCTATTTTATTTTTACCCGACTGCGCCAGGAGGAGAGTTATGTTTTTTTTACTTATTTCTTAGTACTTTTACTTTATCCTCTTTTACTAGTCACTGCTTATGGTGACGATCCTAAGCTTCAGATACTGAATTCAGGGTAACAGTAGATTGGAGGAGTATGGTCCCTCAAATACTGAATTTCAATTTCAGACCTGTCTAGCTTTAGGTCATTTGATTAGTGTTATAGGTTGTTATATACAGACAGAGTGTGGTTTTGTAAAACAATGCCCATCTCAGGGGTGGTAGTAGACATGAACATGATTAAAAGAAAAATATAAATAAAATGTTAACTATTACTTTATTAGTAAAAAAAACTTTGTTCAAACGTCTCCTAAAACTTTCTCCTGTGACGGCGCTTGTTACCACCCGCACTACCGCCGCGTACCCCGCTACACCACCGAGCACATGCGGCCGCCGCCCCGGCTGAGCGGGGGGACTGACCGATAGGTCGCCCGCGTAATAATACCATTTTCCTGATTTCACGGATTTTTCCATAAAAGTGTAAGGTGTATTGTTTTTTTTTTTTGCATCATTGTCGTGTATACTACCACCCCTGAGATGGGCGTTGTTTTACAAAACCACACCTGTATTGTAGAATCGAAAGCATCTTCTAATATGTTCACGTCTTTAACAGATCTAACAACATGAGTCCACCAATCAAGCGGCCGTCTAGCGAAATAGTAGCCGAGGGCAGTCAAGATGACGACGTAAGTATTTTAAAATCCAGTCCATATTTTATGTTGTTTTTCCTTCCAGATATCTACACAAGTAGAACCCGCGGCCTATAAAAGTCATTTATGGAACGTAAGGCAGACAAACATTTCTTATGTTAGTCTGCCTCCAAAAAAAAGACTTAAGTTTTTGACACAACCGTCTGCGTCTAGACACTGGACAGAGAAGAAGTTAAGGTTTCCGAAGGCAGTAGGAAGCTTTGACTATGAACTCACAGACGACGAGAATGAACCTCCAGCTGACCCTGTGGATCCACAACCAAGTGAGAGTGTCGACGAGAATGAACCTCTACCTGACCCTGTGGATCCACAACCCAGTGAGAGTGTCGACGAAAATGAACCTCCAGAATCCACAGGGTCACCTGTGGATCCACAGTCGAGTGAGAGTATCAGCGATAAGGTAACAGGATTAAATTACTTGAAAACTCAAAAAGCACCGATTGGTTACAAAAATCTAATAACTTTGTGTCTTTTACAGGAAAACATCGAATTATCCGACACCACAGAATCTGAGTCGGAAGATGAGGATCTCGAACAGGAAATGGCGAGAAGAAAGACTAAACCTGATATGGTAAAAAATAAACTTTATTCACTAGTCAAGTACCTTACTCTATTTATATAGCTCAATTGTGCAGTACTTAGCTAATATTTTCGTGCTTTTACAGATGGCGATCGGTGATGGTCACGTGTACGTGCCGAAGTGCGTCTTCAAATGCGTCGACTGGACCTCACACACTATTGCTACGAGAAAGTTGTTGTTGGCAGTTTTCCCGCGAAGGTATATAGATTATGTGTTATATTTGACCGTAATAATATTTAGGTATTTGTAATCATTTGATTCAATACTGACGGTTTAACTAATCTTTTCAGAACGTTGGGAACTAGTTCGCTGACAGGCAAGCGTTCCCCGGCTTTCCCTCACCTGGCGCCGAAGAAAAAATTGCCCGCCAAGATGGTCTCCGATATCATACAGACCGTGGCGGAGCGATGTCGTGTATCGACAGGCCTAGTGCGGTATGTATGCGCTTTAGCAATTTCGCATTGAAATAGATTGAAATATCAAACATACGAGAAATAACTTATAAAATTTTCCGTGTCTAAAATTAAAACAGTTTTTATTTTATTGATTTCATGATTATTTTTTCAGCACCGCCATCACAAGCAAGTGCGCAGACGAAGGGAAATTGCTAAGAGAGAGCCGGAGAAACTAATTTTCCAACTTCTAATTTGGTAAGTTATTATTTCCTGTTATATTTAGCGTTAAACTGATAACCCCCTCTCTATTTATTATGTTCTAAATATTATAGAACTGTGAGCGATTTAAGCAAATAGAAACGTCTTCATTTCCGTCTGGTGCTCCCGAAGTTGTGTTCTATGCTTTATTTACAAATGCTAATTTAAAAATTCAGAAAATTCAGATTAATCGTGCATGTCCTGGGGTCGTGGCCGTCTCAGCTCGCCAAGTTTTTTTTTATTATTTGACATTTTTGACTATGTTTCAATTTAATTAAGTTAGTTTAAAATAATATGTAAATACAATTTTATCCTAATACAATTTTGTTTTACTTTAAAAGTATTTACACACATAGACATAATCACGATTATATTTGTTTTAACACTTAACACAAAATTATATAAAATAAAAATAAAGCTTATTAAAAGCTTGCTTTTATTAAGCAAACTTTTTTCACACAACTTGATTCAACTATCTAACAATGTTTGGACGATAATAATTTTATAAGTTTGCTTTATTCTTTGGCAGAGAAATTAAAATCCTTATACGTTTCATATTAGGAAACGACTTTCGATATGCTTAAGTTTGACATAAGCTTTTAACTTCGTTTCACAAAACGGATCTCAATCTTTAGCTAGAAATGAGGTCCAACCTGAGGATCCAACAAAATCAAGTCGCTTGTAAAGAGTCTTAGGCTTTTTCTTTTTAGGTTTAGTTTAGTTAAGTACTTAAAAGTTGGATTACAGATACTAACTCTTAAAGCTTTTAAACGTTTTTTTTATAACGTACTATCACCTAGTCGTTAAAAAGATTATACTGCACTGCATAAAACAACACGTGGGCTAATTGTTTCAGAACATGAGAAAGTGGCAATGATCTCACTTTCCGTTTAAAAAGCCTTATCTGTAGGTACACTCTTCTATTATAAGCTGTATTTAACACCATTATCTGAAAGCTGAGTGTGAGTTTACATCAAACGTCCTAACTAGTGAGCGTATAAAAAATGTCATTAAATGTATGACGGATTGTACAGCGCCCATAGCGGAAACGTTCAAGAACAAAACATTTCATAATTTTTTTTAACGCGCTCACTAGCCCAAGGCACTGTTTCGACATTGACAAACAAAAAGCAATTCATCATCTTTTCATTGTAATAATTAGCTACTTATTTTTAAGAATAGTTTTGTTCTGGGTGTCTTACTTAACTACTTGAGTGGGAATAGTACCAAATTCTCATGAAAATCCGTAGTACCGTCGTCGTAGGACCTATAATCCTACAAGTTGCTTATGTTAGTAATGTGTATATTTTTGCAATATTTGTACTTACTCTGTCAATATTGAAATGATATTAATGAAACTGTGCACAGTATTATTGCGTACACTTACATAAGAATAATGTAATAAATAATGTAGGCTACTATTAATTACTGAGTTTAAACTAGTTTTCACGCGGGCAAACCGTAGGCAAAGGCTAGCTTTACAGAACTTGAAAGAAATACTTGTAATAACTGGGATTTAATGACCAGATTATGCACTAATGGATATCTATAGGTATTTACTGTAATTAAGTATGTGGTTTCTAAAATTAAAATATTTTAATTTCGTTGTGAAAATATTTTAAGGAAACATTAGCCTAGGCGAAGTCCACCCTTTTTTCTTTTAATAATTTATAATTTTAATTTTTTATTTACGTTTAGTTTGAAAAAAACGCCCAAAAAATAGAAACAAATGTGTTCGCAAATGCAATTTTCTTTTCTAAAGTACAAGGTAAATTCTGCTTATTGATATCAAAACACAGACGATGTGTCTTACGTGACGGCAAAACACGCTTTACGTGTGAGCCCGCACGGTCGTATGGAAAATTAAGAAAACGCATAAAACGTGTGCGGCCGCACAGTCATCGCGAAAAACCACCCGTACCTATGTGTTTTCAGCAGCGATTGTGTTAATTTAACACGATCACTGCTGGATAATATTATAATATAAATAATTAAATACATAATTATATTATAATATTATTCAGCAAGCAAGTAAGTACACATAATAAAAAGTAAAATTAAGACTATAAAATAAATATAGAATCCATTTAGTTAGGTAGTGCCCATTCTGTTTCAAACCTCTTTCTTTTTAATTCTAATCAGCTTTTTATCGGAACTCTATAGGTTTTTATGAGTTTCTCAATTCCCTACTGTAAAATATTACATAGATACATTCCTGCTCTGTTACAATGTTAAATTTTATATAAAATAATATTAACAAACAATATTCACTGAAAGGACAGTGCCAATCCATGTATGGAAGTTGGACCAAGTGCTGCCCAGAATGAAACTATAGTGCGTTTTGTTCCTTAGGCCAATACTAATTTGTAAACCGGAGCGCACTGAAATCTATCCCTGGAGTTAAGAGAAAAAAAGAGTTTTGTTTGGAATTATTTACATGCAAAATATCATCGATGTANAACGGGCATAAGTCGCACTAAAGTAAGGTGTACGGATGCAGTATGATTAAGTTCAACATAACGAGTGTTATATAATGCCAAAAACACGAAATCTTATGCGTAGTACGTATACATCGATGATATTTTGTATGAAAATATTTCAAAACAAAACTCTTTTTTTCTCTTAACTCCAGGGATAGATTGCAGTGCGCTTCGGTTTACACATTAGTATTGGTCTGAGAAACAAAATGCACTATGGGTTGATTCTGGGCAGCACTTGGTCCAGACCCTGGCACTATCCTTTCGTTTTCTTTTTCAGAAGTCATAACCCGTGAGAGAGTCGAGGATTTTTAGATAACAACCAATTTCAATCCCTTTAAACAATGGGTTCAACGTGGTATTTTTGTATAGAGCCGCTAAAAACCGGGTCCTTATCTATACACTTAAAAAGGGTGCAAACAAATGAAAACAATGCAATATTGATGATGCATTATTGTCTGTATTTGCAAAAATAGTATAAATAAGTTAAATGACACATTCACTATTTATTAGTACGTCCCGGGATCTCAACAGGATCAGTGCTTGCGAAGTGTGATTGTAGCTGGAGATTCCTGTCGAGAAGCTTTCGTAACTAAGTAAGTTGCTATTTTATTTTTACCCGACTGTGCCAGGAGGAGAGTTATGTTTTTTTACTTATTTCTTAGTACTTTTACTTTATCCTCTTTTACTAGTCACTGCTTATGGTGACGATCCTAAGCTTCAGATACTGAATTCAGGGTAACAGTAGATTAGAGGAGTATGGTCCCTCAAATACAGAATTTCAATTTTCAGACCTGTCTAGCTTTAGGTCATTTGGTTAGTGTTTAATTGTTATATACAGACAGAGTGTGGTTTTGTAAAACAATGCCCATCTCAGGGGTGGTAGTAGACATGAACATGATTAAAAGAAAAATATAAATAAAATGTTAACTATTACTTTATTAGTAAAAAAAACTTTGTTCAAACGTCTCCTAAAACTTTCGTGACGGCGCTTGTTACCGCCCGCACTACCGCCGCGTACCCCGCTACACCACCGAGCACATGCGGCTGCCGCCCCGGCTGAGCGGGGGGACTGACCGATAGGTCGCCCGCGTAATAATACCATTTTCCTGATTTCACGGATTTTTCCATAAAAGTGTAAGGTGTATTGTTTTTTTTTGCATCATTGTCGTGTATACTACCACCCCTGAGATGGGCGTTGTTTTACAAAACCACACCTGTATTATAGGATCGAAAGCATCTTCTAATTATGTTCACGTCTTTAACAGATCTAATAACATGAGTCCACCAATCAAGCGGCTGTCTAGCGAAATGGCAGCCGAGGGCAGTCAAGAAGACGACGTAAGTATTTTAAAATCCAGTCCATATTTTACGTACTTACCTAGTGAGTAGATATAAAAGCTATAGTTTTTTTTTTTCATTTTAGATATCTACACAAGTAGAACCCGCGGCCTATAAAAGTCATTTATGGAACGCACGGCAGACAAACATTTCTTATGTTAGTCTGCCTCCAAAAAAAAGATTTTGCCATAAGTATTTGGCACAAACGTCTACTTTTACTCCGTCCAGACACTGGACGGAAAAAAAATTAAGGTTTCCGAAGGCAGTAGGAAGCTTTGATTATGAATTCACAGACGACGAGAATGAACCTCCAACTGACCCTGTGGATCCACAACCCAGCGAGAGTAGCAGCGAGAAGGTAACAGAGATTAAATTATTTGAAAACTCAAAAAGCACCGACTGGTTACAAAAATCTAATAACTTTGTGTCTTTTACAGGAAAACATCGAATTATCCGACACCACAGAATCTGAGTCAGAAGATGAAGATGTCGAACAGGAAATGGCAAGAAGAAAGACAAAACCTGAGATGGTAAAAAACAAACTTTATTCACTAGTCAAGTACCTTACTGTATTAATATAATAATATCTCAATTGTGCAGTACTTAGCTATTTATATTTATGTTTTCGTGCTTTTACAGATGGCGATCGGTGATGGTCACGTGTACGTGCCGAAGTGCGTCTTCAAATGCGTCGACTGGACCTCACACACCATTGCTACGAGAAAGTTGTTGTTGGCAGTTTTTCCGCGAAGGTATATAGATTCCGTATTGTTTGATCGTAACAATATCGAAACAATGTAATCATTTGATTTAATACTGACTGCTTAGTTAATGTTTTCAGAAAGTTGGGAACTAGTTCGCTGACAGGCAAGCGTTTCCCGGCTTTCCCTCACCTGGCGCCGAAGAAGAAATTGCCCGCCAAGATGGTCTCCGATATCATACAGACCGTGGCGGAGCAATGTCGTGTATCGACAGGCCTAGTGCGGTATGTATGCGCTTTAGCAATCTCACATTGAAATATCAAACATAAATAACTTCTTAAATTTCCCGTGTCCAAAATTAAAATGGTTTTTAATTTACTAATTTCGTGATTATTTTTTCAGCAACGCCATCATAAGCAAGTGCGCAGATGATAGGAAATTGCTAAGAGAGAGCCGGAGAAACTAATTTTTCAACTTCTAATTTGGTAAGTTATTATTTCGTTATATTAAACATTAAACGGATAACCCCCTTTCCATAATAATATGTTCTAAATATTATATAATTGTGAGCGATTGAAGCAAACAGAAACGTCTTTATTTCCACGTCTGGTGCTCCTGAAGTTATATGCTTTATTTACACATACCTACTAAGTTAAAATCTTTGATTTCAGATTAATCGTGCAAGTCCTGGGGTCGTGGCCGTCTCAGCTCGCTAAGTTTTTTTTTTATTAAATGAAAGTATTGACGATATTTCAATTTAATTAAGTTAGTTTAAGGTATGTAAATAAAATTTTATCCTAATATCATTTTGTTTTACTTTAAAAGTATTTACACACATAGACATAATCACGATTTTTTTAACACTTTACACAAAATACTTATCTGTAGAGAGGTCAACTAAAAATATTTAGTTAGATATTCCATCTAACGTATTTCACAGAAACAAATTAAATAAAAGGAAAACTAAGAAATAGTTGACCAAAACTAATGTATTTTTGTAATTATTAGTTATTATTGATGACACAAAAGATATTTGGGCTATTATGTATTCTATGGTTTGGGTATCATCATCAACAGCCCTTTAAAGTCCACTGCTGGACTATGAGCTTCCTCCACTATAGTGGAAGGTTTCGCCATAATCCCCCACGCTTGGCAGGCGGGTTGGAGATCGCAGTTTAAAAGATTGAGGTTTGTCAGAGAGCGCTGCTGCCCGTTCTCTGTTTGATTAGTGGTCCCTAAGTCGCCTCTTACGACACCCGCGGGAAGAGTAGGGATTGGTGACAAATGAATTCTACTCTGCCGTCACCACACGGCACGGTTTGGGCACAGTATAATATGAGCTAAAGCAGTACGGAAACTTAGCCTTTCGGCGAGTTAAATACCTACACTTCAACTGAGTGTTAGGATTGGCACTCTTAATCCTTATAAAATTAATAAGGTTCTCACTTACTTATTAAAACGTTTATTTAGGTTTTTTAATTATCAAATACCTAATGAAATAAATTAATTGACTAAGTAGTTAACAAAAAAATAAAACGTTAATTAGGTTCTATAATGATCGAATACATAATCGAATAAATTGATTAAGCACTATTAGAGGCCGGTAGAAGATCTATTCTTATAAATAAAATACCGGATACTTATGCCCGTTTTCACCATCGATCCCTTAAGCGTTTGCTAACTAAATATCACTTTGGTTAAACGATCGCCTAAACTGCCCACTAACCTAAGTTCGTTTTCACCATGCTATAGTAAACCTAAGTAGGGACTCTTTTTGTCAGGTGGCGTTTCTTCGTGCGCCTAGTGACGTTTGAAAAACCGGTACTTTCCGATAAAATTTTTTATTGGGAATATCTTACGTATTTCACAGAAACAAATGAAATAAAAGTAAAACTAAGAAATAGTTGACCAAAACTGATGTCTTTTTGTATTTTTGAGTTATTATTAAAGACAAAAAAGATATTTGGGCTATTATGTAATCTGTGGTTTGGGTGCATATAGTTCCAAAATACTGGACTGTCCTGTCGATGACATTGACAGTGGGGCGCCACCGTCAATACCGGATCGCTGGTTCAGATTTTTGCCATGTTGGAAACCATACAATTGAACGATGGTAGCGCCCCCCTGTCATTGAGTTTGGCGGGACAGTTCAGCGTGGGTCATCTATAATGTAATTCCTTTGCCTTAAAAAAAGTAAATGTCAAGATGACTGCTGCACCACAATAAATGAAAATAAAAATGTACATATTGATTTTGATAGATATTTTGTTGAGTTCTGTGTGTAGTTGCGATTTAACGATAAAAACGACAATGGAAAAAAGAAATGAAGCAAATTTTTCCCTCAAGGAAAAAGATAAATTGGTTATAATTTTACTTGCCCACAAGGATACTGTACGAGCACGTCAGCATCGACCGCGACCTACGTGCTAGCCGACTGGCCCGGCTGCTAATCGGCTGGTCCTCGGTGCAGGTCACCTTGCTCAAACCGAGGGCCCTGCGGTGCCTCGCGTGTTGGGATGAGGGCCATAAGGCGCACAACTGCGCGGCCGCGGTGGATCGCAGTCCGCTGTGCTTCCGCTGCGGCGAACCCGGCCATAGACAGAGAGGCTGCTCGGCTGCGGCGCTTAAATGCGCCTTGTGCGCAGCCGAAGGGAGAGCTGCTGACCACGTGGCAGGGACCAGAAAGTGTCCCGTGCCGAAACAGCTCAGCGACCGCCTGACCAAGGAGCAGGCCTCACAGGCGGCAAGCTCACAGGGGGTACCCTCCGGGGGGAGGAGGCCCTCAACGAAGTGAGTCCCAGAGCGCGCGCGGGTGTTCCGCGCGCTTTGGAGGGAGCCGGTTGCGGCAGATGCGCGAGGTGCACACGTGGTGTTAAGCCCTTGGTAAGCCCTATGTGCACCTCATATCGCGCTAGCAGAGGACCCCATGAGGTTTTAGTGGGTAGGCCCCGTCCTTCTGGCGGGGAGAGTCCT
>NW_021132044.1:0-653 GCF_004193835.3 Ostrinia furnacalis | reverse complement strand
AAAACAGGATAAATACTAAATTTATGAAGGTTTACACTATCTTAACGAATTAATATACTTAGTGTGGATTCGGCTAAAACAAGGATAAATATTAATCTCAAAATAAATCATCAGATAATCAACATTTTGTCATATTTCCCTTACTGCAGCTGTCAATGTACCAGTTATACCAGGAGTTATCATCGGATAAACGTTTGGTCGAATTGGACCTTAACCCATATTAAATTATCTCTGTCAGAACGTAGCACACTTAAACATTCCATAACGAAAATAGACAACGACAAACTCAATCGGTCTGTTTTAATATAATTGGCTGTGTCTCACTTAAAATTGCAATATAATGAACATAACCATACTTCAGTTACAAGGTTAAATATGCTTGCATCATAGCTAGCCTACCTACATGGCTAGGCTTCACGAGCGCACCTACATGGCTAGGCTTCACGAGCGCACCTATATGGCTAGGCTTCACGTGCGCACCTATATGGCTAGGCTTCACGTGCGCACCTACATGGCTAGGCTTCACGAGCTCACCTACATGGCTCGGCTTCACGAGCACACCTACATGGCTCGGCTTCACTAGCACACCTACATGGCTAGGCTTCACTAGCACACCTACATGGCTAGGCTTCACGAGCACACCTACATGGCTC
>NW_021132043.1:0-15009 GCF_004193835.3 Ostrinia furnacalis | reverse complement strand
TAGTTAAAGACATTAACTTACTCCTACAATTTTTTGTTTGCTAAAATATCTTTTCATTTAGAAACTATCTGCAAACAAAATCGGTCAAATATCGACAATTTGGGAAATCATGGCCTTAAGTCTGTATAAATCTGACACTAAAGTCGCTGACATAGCCCGACTGTGCGCTTACCATGAGTTTACGTTAGGTGTGCTCGCTAGCGACTGCGTAAAAAAATGACATTAATTGTATGACATATTGGGCAGCGCCCCTAGTGGCTACTTTCAAGAAACAAAATCTTCATAGAGATTTTTGACGTACTCGCTAGCGAGCACACCTAACGTAAACTCATGGTAGGTACACTGATTAGCAAGCTAAAGTGGCAATGGGCAGGGCACATAGTACGCAGAACTGACGATCGACCGGGCAGCAAGGTTCTGGAGTGGAGGCCACGTACCGGAAAGCGCAGCGTAGGGCGTCCACCAACAAGACCGACAACCTCATAAAGGTAGCAGGAAGGCGCTGGATGCAGGCCGCTACCAAGCCTTTGTGGAAATGATGATTATGAAGTCCAACACTGACGGGTATGTCGCATTTGGTGATCCTCGAATCGGCAGTCTGACATTGAAGCATATTAACAGGGTCCCGTTAGCACTTATTTGGCTACATAACCCTACATAATGCAATAAAAAATCCTACACAAAAATCTTCCAAACATTGTGATAAAACAATCTCTACATCATTATGCCGCAAAGTCAGTTCAAAGTGAAAAATAAATTTTCCCCGTTCGTCCGAAGTCTTATGAAATCGAATACCGTTTCATAGGAATCCTGTTAACACGGTCCGTGTTCTTGGTAAAGTGAGATACAAGGTAATGGAGGAAGCGGTCATGTGAGCTTTCAAGTTTCAGAACGGAAGTTGTATGACCGATGAAGCTTCATGGTCCAATTTAAAGGCTTCTACTAGATCTAGCGCTTCATTCAATCAGTGCCTGAGGTATGGGAGCGGTGAGGGGTGACATTGACATAATTATTATGACGTGACAGAGCATATTCCTACAAAGTGTTAATAAAAAAGCGCAAAACCTGAAATCTGGGGTCACGGCAGTGCCCCCACCAAGTCGAGCAAAAAAGCGGCACGGCCGTACCATCCTTCTCTCGAAGCAATTCAGGCCATTTTCGACTGCATGTAACTTCGTTGTGGATAAAACTAGAACACTGAATTTTCATTATCTATGCAGGCATTGTAAAGACACTGTATATTTAAAATTTCATTCAATTTGAATCAGTAGTTTAGGAATTATAACGGGTCAAAGTTACTTAATTTTGTCACTCACTGACTCACTGACTCACCGATCATCAAAACTCTAAGGCACTTCTAGTAGACCTAGAAGCTTCAAATTTGGAATATAAGTAGTGTTTGGTGTATGAATCAAGGAAAAACTAAAATATTTGGGGGCACGGTAGTGCAACCGCCAAGTCGAGTAAAATTTTTCAATTTCGGTCCAGTTTTCTAGATACATAACTGCTGTCTACAAAATACAAAAAGAAATGAGATTTGGGGGCACGGTAGTGCAACCGCCAAGTCAAGTAATTTTTTTCAATTTCGGTCCAGTTTTCTAGATACATAACTGCTGTCTACAAAATACAAAATGAAATGAGATCCCATCAAAAACAATACTTGTCAAAAAAACCAAGTCTCGCAACTCAGTTGTTCTACGGTAAAAAGTTGTGAGATCCATGTAATACCAAGTGAATGAACTATCTACGTTAACTACTAACCTACTCATAGGCGTGCATGCCTTGCAATCAGCGTGTGAAAGGTTAATACGTTTCCAGAAATGCGTAAAAAATAGATAACAAGTGCGCGGGGCGAAAACAAAAAGAGTGAATATCTTCGTAAATAATCCGCGAAAATTAGTTTTAATAATTTACATTATTGTTTTATAATAAAAATAAGTTGGGGTGTCTGAGGTTTGCGCTTTTTCATTAACACGTTGTAGTTCTGATGGAAATCTGAGTCTCGCAGATGAGTACTGAGTTAAAAGTGCTAGACCAATAGTCTACATCTACACTACTCGTAATATTTTACAGAAGAAAGATTTGTTTGTTTGTAATGTTGAAAAATTCTTTCACCATTAGAATCCTACATTATTTTTGATGAACATAGGCGGTACGAAGTTCGCCGACTCAGCTAGAAATATATTTAGGCCGGTGTTTTTTGTATAGTTTTTGACAGATTTTTGACGTTTGTTACAGTTAAAATAAGATGGTGCAACCCAGCCTAAAAAAGCTAGCAAACAAAGCTAATTATTTCAAAGATATTTTTTTAAACTTGCACCAAACCGAATGGAGCAAACAACTAAATAACTCTCCCATTCAAAGAAATGCAGTTGAAACTAAAAGCACACCTTTTACTGAAAGCTTAAGGCGAAGCTTCGCTGTTCCAAGCTTAATCTAAGAAACAATAGTTTTATGTTTAATAAACTACTGCATTATCTCCTTTCTACAGTTGTTTGTGAAGAAACACGCTTCGAGCAATATACAGGGTGATTTTTTAAATCAGAAAAAGTTTTAATACAAGCTTTTGTCCACGTTCTGTCTGTCACAGTCTTTATCACGCGCATGTCCCCCTAACAAAAACTGGAATTAAAGCTATTGTTTTTATCGTGTCCAGAAACTATCTATAAAATTAGTCCTGTCATCCGTTTTGCACTGCTGGAAGTCGAACCTTAAATTCGAACTCCTCCTATGTTCTTCTGATTTTCGTTGCGGGTCCAATGACAGTTTTTCCCCTAGACAAACTTGACCTTCACTAGTTAGGTTTTTATTGACGGTCAAGCTGTAGATCCTGGCTTCATAGGAGTTGCAGCGGTGGGAACGAGAGGTGGAAATAGTCCCGTATCTATAAAATTTCTTTTAACTCGGTTCAGTAGATAAGCGAGAAAAAAACTTTTATAATATTAGTAGATTATCGAAGTGTTTTAAAAGAGACGTGCAACGGGCTTGTGGATAACATTAAAAAAAAGTAGGAAACTATTTATTCAGCTCAGTAGGTATCAATGAAATGCCATTGAACCGTCGTCGTCGTGACGGTTAAGAAAAAGTCAGGGCTTCGTCGGACTGGTTTATTGTCATAAAACCAATATATAAAACTTTACAATTTCATGAGAAAATTGCCGTCCATTGTTCGTCGTCTGTCAAAAGTCAAGTCAAGAAAAACGTCGTCCCGTTTATCGTCAGCCAGTCCTAGTCTATGTCTTTGACCATGCAGGCTGGACGCCGCGACATCCCCACCTCCAGTATCAGCAAGCTGATACTCAAGATTGGGAGCCGACGTCCAGTCTGCACAGCTTAGTCGCTGGTCGAGTGTAAAGTCCATGTCCTGTCTGTACGTCTGCTACGCGTACCTGGCGATCCTTGCCAGGGTGCACCCTGACCACCCTGCCACGCGGCCATTGGGCCCTTGGTAGTTGGTCGTCAGCGACAATGACAATGTCGCCTACTGCCAAGGGTCGGCTGTCAGCCTTAAACCATTTGTCCCGACGTGTCAAGGTAGGCAGGTACTCCCTGACCCAGCGCTTCCAAGTCAAGTCTGCCAGTCTCTGCGACTCCCGCCAGGAACGCCGTAACATGTCTCCGTCAGTAAATTGTCCAAAGGGTCGGTCGATGAAGTTAGTGTCTGTAAATAAAAAGTCATTAGGAGTAAGAGCAGGTGAGTCATCGCAGCCTAAAGGAATGTATGTTAGCGGCCGGCTATTAACGAAGTACTCCGCTTCCGCCAACAAGGTCAACAACGTCTGCTCACTGGGGACCCTCTCTTTTAAGGTAGTGCGAAGCGCGGTCTTGATGCTTCGCACCAACCTCTCCCAGCAGCCCCCCATGTGAGGAGCATTTGGCGGGATAAACTTCCATTCCATGTTTCTAACTGAACCAAAACGTAGCAGCTCCCCTCGGTCCATCGACATCACAGCCTGCTTGAGCTCTTTGTCAGCCCCTCGAAATGTTGTGGCGTTGTCACTATACATGACCGCCGGACAGCCGCGTCTTGCAATAAAGCGCCGGAGACTCCGTCCTCTGAGCATCTCTTCCGATTTTTGCAGGTCTTGAGTTGGTGGTTTTCTGACAGGCACGAAAAACAAAGCTTCTGTTCAGTCACGAAGCTCCACCGGTCATCAATCGGAAGACGCTTAAATTCGGCGCAATCGTTCAATGTGTGCTTGCCTTTACATCTGACACACGTACTAGTAGGTGTTGATACCGGCGTCGTCGTCAAAACGCATTTCTTGTCGTAATGTACCTTCGGTCTATTTTCTGTCGTCGCACGCGTCGGCGCTACAATGGTTGCCGCGTTCGCTACGTCCATTAGCCATTCCGATAGCTCATTCAGGGTCAATACCGAGCTTTGCATATTGTTGGCTACGTGAAATGACCACTGGTAGCGGAGGTTGGATGGCAGCTTATTAACAACCTCTTTCATAAGTAGCGGATTTGTCAGGTGGCCAGTCTCCTTGGTAGCGTGCATAGTTGCAACGACGTTCTGTACTATGGTAGCGAACTCGATGAGGTGATTTATGTCATCATGACGTATGAATTTGGTTTGAGTTATTTTTGTCAACATGTTCTCTATGATGTATTCCGGTCTACCAAATCGAATTTTCAGTGTCTTAATAATTTTGTCCAAATTAGTAGCGCTAATGAGTAAAGCGGACACCGACTCGCGTGCACTCCCCTTCAAACACCTTGAAAGTCTGGCAATATTTTCATCATCCGAGTAGTCGCAGAGTCGGGTGGTCGAAATGAACTTACTGTAAAACAGTGGCCATTCTTCTGGGTCGCCTGAGAACTGTGGCAGCTCCGTGGAGCATGTCTGTCTTGCCAACAGCTTAGTCATTTTCTCCTCTAGGCGACTTGTATGAAAGGTAGAATGATGTGGCATAACTGGCGTGGGTGAATGATGACGCTCGACGTGATTAGAATCGGTATGAAAAGTCTGGGTACCTCTGGTTCTTGTTGCCGTCAAAGAAGTGCGTGACTGGGCACGAGATAGATTGCACGCGAGGTACTCTTCGTCTTGCAGCGCCTGCCTCTGTATAGCTAGCTTTTCCTCCAGCAAGCGATTGGCGATAGCGGCTCGTTCCTCCGCGGCTTCAAGCTCTATCTGTAGTAGTCGTTGTCGTCTCACAGTCGACGCAGTGCTCGTGGTAGAGCGGGCGGACGGGCTCGGCGAAGGCGGGCGGCTGTTCCGAATGGACTGTCTGTCGTCGTGCCCATCCTTGTCTGGAACGGCTGCCGTCGTAGTCATAGCCGCGGCCCTTGACCTACTGCGTGTTTCCATATCTTGATTCTGTTTATGCTCGAAGGACCACTTGAACCGTCGTCGTCGTGACGGTTAAGAAAAAGTCAGGGCTTCGTCGGACTGGTTTATTGTCATAAAACCAATATATAAAACTTTACAATTTCATGAGAAAATTGCCGTCCATTGTTCGTCGTCTGTCAAAAGTCAAGTCAAGAAAAACGTCGTCCCGTTTATCGTCAGCCAGTCCTAGTCTATGTCTTTGACCATGCAGGCTGGACGCCGCGACAGCCATAAAACTTAATCAAACGTAAGATTTTCACCCCGTATTTGCATTCTTCGCGCCATTTCGCAAAGAATTACGCCCAAAACCTCATATGCGGTTACCCTCACTTCCAGTCCATTACCCCCACATAAAACCCATAATAGAACCCATAAAATAAATAAAGCGACAATCGTATCGCGGTTCCCTTCAATCGCGAACGCAATCGCACGTTTTTGATCTTCTCCGACAACCCGGTTTCATCCCTCAAATACAATAAAGGTCATATATTTACAATGGGCCAAACAAACCAACCCGCTCAATGCAAGAATTCATATTTAGAGATGTAGAAAGTTATCGATATATTTTGGTATCGATAATACATACACCATGTAAAATCCTGAACATAGAAAAATATCTTGTTGAGGTTGAGATAACCACTTACGTAGCGTAAATAGTCTTTTTTTTTAGAATGACAAGACGTGAGTTACTACCACCCATAATGGTCAACAGTCTTAATAGTCGAGCTTAGCATTTTGCTGCATTATTATTACGTTCTTGTCATATTATTTTACGTATTTACTAGGATGCCAGAGCATGCAGTGCGTAGCTTTTAAAGTGTTAAAAACTACATAATCTTTACTGAAATGAAAAGAAGCCAAAAAAAAGATGTTGTTTAACTTTTTTTTTATTTATGTTATCAGGAATCACACTTGTTACGAGGAAACAATTTGCTTGTTTTCGTATTTTGTCAAACTTAGTGAGGACTAAACTTGTCGAGTTAACATTAGTGAATTCAAAAATAACTCAAACATTATTTCAGTGTAACCAAATTTGAAATGTGTCGAATCGACATCATCGATAACCAACCTGTCCCCATCCCTATTGCTAAGGCGAAATAGAAAGGGTTTCCCTAAATTCGTCCTTTATCCGGCCGCGTGAACTTACCCGGTTTACTGCTTCCGGGAATGTATTAACCGGTTAGTCCGGTTACCGGTTACCGTTAAGTTCGGACTCACCTGAAATGAGAGAAGTTAGTCGTTAATTCGTTAGCGTTACAGTTCATTATGAAAGAAAGAAATAAAGAAAAACATTTATTGTGGTTCCAAATTAAAAAAAAAAACACACAGATAATAAAAGTAAGTACAAGTAGTTAGAACAAAAATTGGCCACCGCTCAGCATGTGTCATGCTCTGTGGGCTGAGTGCGAGTTTACATCAAAAGCGCTCACTAGTGAGCGCGTTTAAAAAATGTATGAAAATTTTAGATTTTTAACGTTTCCCGCTAGGGGCGCTGTACAATCCGTCATACATTTAATGTCATTGTTTGACGCGTTTGATTGTAAACTCACACTAGGCCCTCTGAAGTAGTAAAACCCAAAACATGACGCTATTATTCTGCGGTAACCATTTTTGAAGAGAGGAGGAATACAAACATAAGAAAAATACAAACAAAAGAGAAAAGAGAAATTTTGCAATGTATTATTTCTATTTTTAGACTGTTTTCAGAAATAGAGTGCTTATTTGTTCGGTGAAGTAGAAAAATTTTCAGTATTACGTTACATACCTATAAGTTGGAGAGACTTGATTATCGCATATTTTGTATCATACCCGTTTTCACCATCAATCTCTATTTTTAAGTGACCCCTATGTAAACAAAATTCCTGATGGTTCATATTTACCTTAGGGGTCACTTAAAAATTAGGGATTGATGGTGAAAACGAGCATTAAAATCTCGTTAACCCGTCTAAGTTACAAAATCAAAATATTTAGTAGGCTCTTTTCAGTACTTACTAAGTACTAGTACTAGTACTACTTGCACTCCCCAAATATGGCTTGCCCTACCACCACTTCTTCGGTGCTAAGAAGAAGTGGCGGAAGAAACTCAGTCACTTTTGTCAGCCTTTTTTTTAATCAATAGTGTAACTATAAATACATAAAAAAAAATATAAGAAATACGTTTTACAAGGCAGGCAAAGGCAAGGCCACACACTCTTGTCATTAAAATTTATAGAATCATATTTACTTTAGTGTCTTTTAAAAGGTGGTGTTAGCAGACGATTTATTTTATTTATTTAAAATCTTTATTGCACACATAAAAACAGTGGTACAACAGGCGAGCTTAATGCCATGTGGCATTCTCTTCCAGCTAACCAGAAAATTAGACAAAACAGATAATTTAAGTAGGCGGTGCAAAATAGTACAAATACAAAAAAAATATACTAATTCGTAAAACGATTCACCACTATAGAGCTTTTGTTTAGTAATGTTTCATAGCATTAAGTTAAAAATTGCAACGTGATTATAAATAGTTTTTTTAAGTAGGCTATGACAAATGGAAGACGTAACCAAACTATTTAAGCTACTTATTCATAAAAAATAAAGCCTCTTATTACGTACTCCCACATACAATTGTGAAACTAAACCTTATTCCCAAGACTTAAAGTTTATTTTTAAATGATACCGTTTAAAGAGACTTGCGTGACGATAAAGGATGCGCAGGAGTTAACGACGCTTGTTAAAAAAGATTTCTATAATTTGTAAAATTATAACTCAGATATGTTCCCATAGTTATGTCAGGGACGACACACGTAAGGTAAATAAATAAATATAGGTAGGTAGGTAGTTGTTAGCAATAAAAGCATTGAAAAGAAAGAAACAAGCCTTACAGTGCGCGTGGACGTGGAAGATGCACTGGGTGACACACGAACCTATGATAGAACTCTATTCAACTCTGTGCGTTCGATTTGCTGCTTCACTTGAGCATAATTTGTGAATGTGAACGGGCGTGAGAAAAATGAAACAAAAGTATTTTATATCCTTCCTATACCCGCGCGTTGGTCTCTCAGACCGACGAACTAATAATTCGGAGTTTTTTCAAAAAGTATTAACTCTATGACTTTGCGGTTTTTAGTAGCTTCATGATTTGTGGCCAGCCATTGTTTAGTGTTGGGCGATCGCTGCTGCCAAGTGTACGTGTGTCACTTTTTGCTGTTATTCGGTCTGTGAGACCGACGCGGGTATACGTGTAACTACTTCAGGTATGTTACTATTGTTTTATTTTACAATATTACTCAATAAAATGTATTGTCATATTTTAGTGACGATTCATATCAATTAAGTATTACTGTATTTTATTATTATTTATTTGTTTTAACCATTTTTGTCGTCATAATGAACGAAGAAAGAATAAGGGCGCTGTTAGAATGTGAAGATTCGGACTCCAACTCTGATGACCAGAGTGACAGTGATGAGGTGGTGGATGATTTAGAAGTGCAGGAGAACAACACCGATTCTGAGCAGAAGGGTGATTTGTCACATGCAAAAAGTATTTTTGTCATTATACGAGCATGCAGTTATGGTATGTTCCGGTTATTATTCCACTGAAACCACTAGTGATAAATACTGTTATGTTCTTTTATATTACTAAGGATACTTCCATTTATTATATTTCATAGTAATTTTTTAGGCTTCAAAAGNCAGCTAGTAATAACATAATATTCATTTGCAACATCGAGACTTTTGCAGAAGATTTTTTTCCCGCCAGAGGTCGTCCCATCCTGCTTAGATCCCAAGACAAGTTGATACCTTAATGCCTTAAGTTTAAAGTTGAAAATACCTCGCTTCTGTTGCTTGCACAAGGAAGTGCCAAGACCTAAGTGTGGCTTCAGGCACAGAATAAGTAATAGTACAGGTATTCAGGCAACGTTTTCTCAGTAAAGAGAATAAATTAAAAACTGTACAAATTGTAACGGTTATTCCCACCCTGGACTTTACTGTGACGTGTTTAGGTCGAAAGTCGTTTATAAAAAATATGGGATATGACAAAAATATTAATTAACGGTTTTTGTCTTGTCGACGTTTCCGGTTCTTAATTGGTATAATTGCAACTGAAACGAAGACAAATGGATTCATACTTACATGTAATTTGGGCTAATTGTTTGTCTGTGCGTCTTATTTGTAAACAAAAGTTTTTAGGGACAGTTTCCCTTCTTTGCTAAAAGGGCGTCACTGTTTCGAGGAAATTGCAATTTTCCGCTTTTTAAACATTTTGCAGTCTTTAAGCATGGAAAAAAGAGAATAGAACAATCCTCGCATAGTTTAAGACTATAATTATAATTAAACACGTGTAATACTAATATTATAAAGAGTTTGTTTGTTTGTTTACTTGAACGCGCTAATCTCCGGAACTACTGGTCCGATTTGAAAAATTCTTTCAGTGTTAGATAGCCCATTTATCGAGGAAGGCTACTTATAGGCTATACAACATCACGCTACAATCAATAGGAGCAGAGCAACAATGAAAAATGTTGCGAAAACGGGTTTTCACGCGTACGAACTACGAAGTCGCAGGCACAGCTAGTGTAAAGTATAATTGCTTTGAAAATCATCTTAATCATCAACATTATTAGTTTTTCCAGAACACGATGTCGTTCAAATAAATGCTATTGACATAAAATTCGGCATTTTAGATATCTTTATTGAAACAAGAAACGAGTAACTTGATGTTCACCCACACATCATCAGTGCAACTGCAAGGGCACGTTAAACCTTATTGAGATTTTATGATTGAGCCATTACTAAGGCTAGTGGCTCATAAAGTCTGATTAACCTGTTTAATCAGAAATACCATCAAAAGCACATCAACCTATACATTTTTTGTTGCAATATCATACCTATTAGAACTACGTAAGGTACAGTATTTACGTTGATGTGACGTCATCTCATTTTAAAAGACCCCCTTCAAAAATTCACAAAGCTACTTGACACTTTAAAGTAATCGCCAATTTCATTACCACCCTATATAAACACAGATTTGGTCTCGAATTTCACCACTGGCAACACCAATTAGCTTCCAAAACTATATTTAAGCCCCCATTATGGCCGAAAGGCAACTGACACCCAGACAGGGTAATTTTGCACCCATTCCGATTATGGGTTAATAATACCTATTGGAAAGGACAGTGAGGTACAAAAGTGGTACGAATTATGAAGACATAAAAGGTAGTTTAAAAAATCCTTGTTCCATATTTGCAAACTAAATCTATACTAATATTATAAATGCGAAATTAACTCTGTCTGTCAGTCTGTCTTGCTTTCACACCTAAACCACTGAACGGATTTTGATGAAATTTGGCATAGGGATAGTTTGAGTCCCGGGAAAGGACATAGGATAGTTTTTATTCCAGTTTTTTAAACAGGGGCGCGCGCGATTAAGTTTGTCTGTGACAGACAGACACGGCCTAGCCGCGGGCGGAAAGCTTGTAAAGCATAAGTAAACACTTTAAATCTACAAGATACTATAAAATGGATAAAAAAAAAAATAAAAAATCACACTTGCGTCACAAATAGGAGACAGTCCTCAATATAATTACATAATATCATTAAATTAGGTTAAATTATATTACCAACATAAGTACGTATGCTGTAGAAAAAAGATTTTCTTTATTTTCGCATTTTTTTTGCTTAATAGCATTTACTACAACTGCAAAAGATACTTCAGTTCTTAGCTAGATGTACAAAAGTCCGTTATAATTCAAAAGTAAAAACTTATAACGCTTTTGCACGCACCTGTACACCGTGTAAAACAAAAAAAGACAGGCAGTTACCCAAACAATGTGTGGAGAGTAGCCTCTAGGCTGCAATCACTGTAATCTGAGTGGGCCATATGGAAAGGTGGGTTTTGAAGAGAAAACTCTTTTTAGGGTTCCATATAGGAAGTCAGAAGACTCTAACCGTCAGAATTGTAGTACATCGCCAGGAGAGCTACCCTTGGAAAATAATATCGAACACCCCACCGTGCACCTTATCGGCGCAACCATGACCACTCTGAAAAGGCTTATTCCACTATTCCCCGTTGACAATCCCCGTCAACGGGGATTAGTGAACAAAAAGTTCATTAATCCCCGTTATAATATAATTTTATTTTGATTTTATAAGTTCCAACTGGCGTTAACGGGGAATAGTGAACAAAAAGTTCACTAATACCCGTTGACGGGGATTGTCAATGGAGAATAGTGGAATAAGCCTCTGAAAAGACTGTCCTACTGAGAATATAGGAAGTAACTATTCGAGGAATCGAAACAGGAATGTTCCGTTAGTTCTTTAATCAGTATGGGACTGTTCCCACCTCTCGTTCCCAGCGCTTTTTTTTCTTTATTCACAACGAGGAAGCTCTTGGCCTGTATTTCACCTGATGGTAAGCGACGATCAGGCCGAAGGTGGAAGCGTTCTTCACCCGGAATCCTCAACCACGGAGGAACAATGCTGTTACCATTGTTGTTATGGCGATAGACTTAAGTAAGAAGTAAGATGGTGGTAGCTAGCCAGGCCCTACCATCAACGAAACCGAAAATCTGCCCCCATTGGGAATCGAACCCGGGACCTCTGCATTTGTGGAGGAAAGTTAAACTGTGATCGGTCACAACGAAATTAATCAGGAGAACATAGGAGTTCGAAGTAAGATCGAACTCACAACCTCAGTATACTACTTATGTAGATTTTTATCCAACAATGCTGTTGTAATACTTGCACTACGTTCACGGGATCAATTTATGCCTTTTAATCCCAAGAACTCTTCCAAAAGAAATAAAAGCCTAATGTATGCAGTTCCTTAATCCTCACGGGAATACCTCTTACCGTTATTTACGATCCGTTAAATTATTAACGACGTTACACGTTACACGGATAACGCGTTAAAATAAACGTAACGAGGCAAACAAGGTGTTATAACCATGTTGTTAACGACTGTCTTGTACTCCTTGAAGATTGGGTTCAATTATAAACGGTTAATTATAGGGATTTTCAAAGCCGTGTACAACATTATAGATAATTTATAACGGTTAGGGATCAATAATTTCTATCTATAATGGTGTTTTATTAACAAACTTGAATTTTAACACAAGTCTCTAAGCTTTGTGTCAGAAGGTATTATTAATTGAAAGCTCAAACTGAGCTTAAAGCTCTTAATGTAACTTATGATTATGATTGGTTGACTTTCATCATCATTTCAGCCACAGGACGTCCACTGCTGAACAAAAGCCTATCCCAATTTTTTCCACATCGCCCGGTTGGTAGCGGCCTGCATCCAACGCCTTCCTGCTACCTTTATGAGGGCGTCGGTCCACCTTTGATTTGGTGTGGTTGACTTTAATGTTTATAAACTTTTTTTCTTAGTTTTTTTTTTCAATACAAATACATTTTTTGTGAAAATTTCAAGAGCCTACTTTACAGTTCATGTGATGATACAGTACAGTCCGCTGAAATACAGACAAAAGGACAATGACATGTAAAAAGTATTTAATTGGAATCTTTTTAGTACGGAAACGAAACCCTAAAAAACTGGCGCTTTATTCCATGAACTAGCTTTTGCCCGCGGCTTCACCCCCGTGAAATTTAGTTTGTCACAGATCGTCATAAATTATAGCCTATATGTTATTCTGGATTATAAACAATAATACTGTAAAGTTTCATCAAAATCCGTTCAGTAGTTTTTGCGTGAAAGAGCAACAAACATCCACACAAACTTTCGCATTTATAATATTAGTAGGATTCCTATTTCATCGCGCGACGTGTGGTCATAGACTTACCATCCATCCATCCATCTTGGCACTCAAATATTAGGCAGATCTAACGCGTACTAACCCATTCGTTAGCAACCGTGAACACATTGCCATCTACGTGTAATTTTCCTTATATATGGGTCGTTATAGGCATAGACTGATTAGCTCTATAGACGCCGCAATAAAGGCCTATAGGCCACTTCGTTCATTTTGTGGTTAAAGATATTTATTTCTCAAAAATATTCACAATGCAATCACTTACAGAGAAACATTAATTTGTCTTAATAATAATAATAAACATTACAAAAACGATTAGCGTAGCAGTTGTATTAGAAGTGACTTTTTATTTATTTATTTTTATAAAGCAGGTAGGTGCAAAACTGCAAATACAAGCCATCCAGTAAATCACTGCGCGGCGCGGCGGCGAGCAAGAATAGATACAATTCGAAAACATGTTTTGTACTAGATAGGGCACATTTAACATTTGTTTGAGCCAAATGACTTCCACTGCTGGACAAAGGCTTCACCCAATGATTTCTATATTGACCGGTTGGTGGAGCGGCCTGCATCCAGCGCCTTCCTGCTACCATTATTATGTCGTCGGTCCACCTAGAGGGGGGGCTACCCACACACGTCTTTCATCCTCGATACTCGAGAACTTTTCTGCTTCAGCGGCCATCAGCTCTGCGAGCTATGTGCCCCGCTTACTGCCACTTGATTTTAGCAATTCTGTTCCACTGCTGAACATAGGCCTATCCCAATGGGCTATAAAATGCTATAAAAGGATATTTGCCTTGGTCTAAGTAGTATGGTGTCGAAGTAACGTAATGTCGAAGTAACGTTTGTTGGAGGTTGTTACTTAGGCAGCCCCCCAATGTTTTCCAGATTGCCCGGTCGGCAGCGGCTTGCATCCAGCGCCTTCCAGCTTTTATGAGTTGCACAGTCTATTTCCAAAAGTAGTCTGTGTCGTCTGACGATAAATTGTAGCAAATGTGTTAACTGTTTCAGTGCTGCGATAAATATGATTCATGAACGCTGGTGGGTGAGACGCCTTGTAATATTGATGTAAACCAAAATATGGGTTACAGCTTGGTTATTGAGTGGTCTTGTTTTTAGTTTATTAACGTGGAGTGAGGAGGTAGTAATTAGGTTTTGGTCTAGACGCCAAGATTCCTGCTTAGGGCTCGTGCTTAGACTTGTCAGCCGATAGATGGGTCCGATTCTAATTTAAAACTTATAAAAAGTCATAAAACTCATTCTCACTCAGTCATTTTTGCAAATATCATTTTTTGGTTCATATCAGTACTAATAAAATAACTGAAACCTGATACAATGGTCATTCCTTTTTAATTATAAAGAGATGATTAAATTTCACATTCACTGTGTTCACACCCCTTTCCCCTGTAATCGGATAAAAGCAGAAATTTCATCCAATTTGTATGGACTTTTTAATCAAAGCCAGAGAAGTTTCATTGTTCGACTTTCAGGAAAAAAGGCCTGAGCTATACAGGGTGTTGATTTCAATCCTCGCCATATTTAGGGAGTTGATTAACTTATTCTGATCACGAATCAATAAAAATTGACTTCGAAAAAAATTTAAAACGAACTTTAGTTAGTCAAAGAAAAATACCTATTTACACTACCTACTTTACGTGGCTTCTTTTAGTAGGCTATCCGACATGTTAAGCGAGCAATCCGCGAATCCGCGTAGCTCGATGATGCCGCAGTGTAAACGTATTGCATTATTGCAGAGTAAATACAAATGAGTAGGTCATCTTCATAGAAACGTCCGAGCGCGGTTTGTATGTGAGCGCGCCAATACGTATGCGGCGCGCAGGCACACACTGTTAAAATTTAGCGTGGATTAGCGGTGAGGTGCCCCGAATTTTGTCAGTGTGTGCGTGCGCACCG